>NC_026007.2:31240097-31502761 GCF_000442705.2 Elaeis guineensis
GATCGAAAAGTCCCAACTAGTGGGACTCTTGACCTCGGTACCCATAATGTGTAAAACTCATGATTAGAGAATCCTGATTCTCGATCACTGAGTCCCAAACATGTAGGATTCTACATCAGCCATCAGATCAGATAGGAACCTCTAATGTGTGTGACCCCGCAGGTTCGAACCTAAGCCGAGCACAGGAACCAATTCCTGTACTAATCGAAGTGACCATCTAGCAATGGTACCCGATGTCCGGATAGGTCGAAGAGTCACAATCGTAATACTCAGAACCTACATGAATATGGTTACTGTATAATTCATCCTTTTGACCCCTGTATTTAGGACGACTCAGGGTTAAACTGTCAACCCTGATCAGATCATCCGAATCGTGCTCAACTCAAACAGTCCTGTGACTCCTCACAAGGACTACCCTGGCCAAGGTTTTGCTAAATTGAAATACGACTGTACACAGCTCCTAAACTGGAGTGGTCAATCCTATCTTGACACACGCACCGACAAGTCAAGTACTTGACTACACCCAGCAGTCTTCCGTCACTGAATTAAAAATTTAGGTAGTCCAGTGCCTAAGTGCAGTGAGTTGCTTGCAAGTCACCGTGGCGGTCTCAGGTCGGAGGGATATTTATATCCATATTCCATCGGAGCAAATCTTGACAGCAGAAATAGCTCCGGAGTCGGTCACGTTCAGTGCAGATATACCCTTACATCTCACCTGTATGCCATACTAGTGTCTCCACACTTATTGGTTAAGAGGACAACCAACCTATATGGCACACAACGACCTATGCTTGATAAACGTTGTCGTCCTTGGTAACAACGTATCATTTGGTCGCGAATAGATTTAAGGACTCAACGACAAATCCTCCTTTGTCGAGTCTAAATAGTCCTAAGGACTTCACCACAACATAGGAGTTCATTAGAAGATGAAATTTTTGTGATGAAAAATATCAAAATAGTTTTTATTAATTCATAATTCATGTACAAATACAAAAATGAGCACAACCGTCAACAGGCTGACGATTGACTTTGGGATACTATTCCCAACAATCTATTTGATGGAAGTGTGATAGAAGTCCCAACCTATTCAGTAGGAGTGCAAGTGAAGCCTCCACCTCTTCGATGGGAGTGCAAGTGAAGCCCCCACCTATTCGATGAGAGTACGAATAAAATCTCCACCTATTCGATGGGAGTATGAATAAAACCCTCACCTATTCAGTTGAAGTACGAATAAAGCCTCCATCTATTCGATAGGAGTGCGAGTAAAGCCTTCACCTCTTCAATGGGAATGCAAGTGAAGCCCCCACCTATTTGGTGGGAGTACAAGTGAAACCCTCACCTATTTGGTGGGAGTGCAAGTGAAGCCCCAACCTTTTGGTGGAAGTGCAAGTGAAGCCCCCATCTTTGGTGGGAGTACAAGTGAAGCCTCCATCTATTCGATGGAAGTACAAATGAAATCCCCACCTATTCAGTGAGAGTACGAGTGAAGCCCCCGTCTCTTCGATGGGAGTGCGAGTGAAGCCCCCACCTATTTGATGGAAGTGTGAATGAAGCTCCCACCTTTTTGGTGGGAGTGTGAATGAAGCCCCCACTTATTTGGTAGGAGTACAAGTGAAGCCTCTATCTCTTCAGTGGACGTGCAAGTGAAGCCCCCACCTATTCAATGAAGGTACGAATAAAGCTCCCACCTATTCAGTCAAAGCGCAATAAAAGCCCCCACCTCTTCGGTGAGAGTGCAAGTGAAGCCTCCACTTATTCAGTAGGAGTGCGAATGACGCCCCCATCTATTTGGTGGGTATGCAAGTAAAGCCTCCATCTCTTCAATGGGAGTGCAAATGAGGCCCCCATCTATTCAGTGGGAGTATAAGGGAAGCCCTCACCTATTCGGTGGAGGTGCACAAGAAGCCCCACTTATTCGGTGGGAGTACAAACGAGACTTCCACCCATTTGGTGGGAATACAGAAAGCCCCCATGACATTACAAATGCCCGCACTATCAAAGATCTAAGCTCTGTTGTTTACATGTTTATTGGGTTGTAATTATATCACAAACTCCCCGCACATGTTCCCCATATTTACTTGACAATAAGATGGAATCTACTCACTAAAGGATCATACCCTAGATTGCATCAGGATACGTCGCTCTCCTAACCCCAAGTGGTAACAACACTGGTTTCAAGGCCATTAGTCGCGAATCTGACCTCTGTGGAAGTCACCGAACTCCTAATCCAGCTACTCCACTCATCCCCCAATAGAGCACCTAGGATTATTCTAGTGAGGTCAGAGGAAGGGAGCCAACAATCGAAACTAAATTGGAGAACAAACTCTAAAAGTGCTCGTGAGACCATTGCTAATAGAGTCGAAGTCAAGGCTCATCCAAGGATAAGGCAAGACCGAACCTAAGCTTGAAATAGGATAATCTATGAAAATAAGGCTTGAAGATCCTTCTAGAAGTCTGAAGACCCTTATGATGGAAAGATTCTGGATTGAGCATTTTCACCGACCCAACCTAACTAGCACAAAACAACCAAATATAATCAAAAAATGAAACTGCAATAAACTAGATGTATGCAACGTAAGTTCTACCATAGCTCAAACATTATATATATGATGATTACAAGGTAAAGCATCGCAACAAAGGTGATTATACAGATGTGAAGAAAATGAGAAAAGAGAAAATAAGAGTTGATATCTGCTCTGCTTTGTTACTAACATGGTGGTTTCTCCACTTACTGTCGATGGAATCCTTACCGATCCAGTCGGAAAGCAGCATGGCATCAGTAGCGATGGGTAAAGCTGGTACTAGTAGGCCATTGAGGGCCTCAGGGATGACGTCTCCAAGCGGTGGAGATCATGGTCCACACTGAAAAGCCATCATGCAACCCGCTGGCCATCCTTCTTTGAAGCACATGCTCCGCATAAATGTCATAAGAGACTATCATCGAAGCCATATCCGATCTAGACATGGCATTGGGTTTGCCTCTCAAAGCTGCGGATCCGCTCTTCGCATGAGTAGGACGACTATTTCCAAAACCTCCTAAGCTAAGCTAAAATCCATTAAGTGACTCCCCTTTCTTAAGATGATGTTACGGATGAAATTTGTCCAATGTCGGAGGTGCTGGAGCATAATGAAGTCCAATGAGTCGATAGAGACCGGACCTGTAAAAAAAGTCTCCATCGAAGGTGTCTTCGGGGGAAATCCTCCGATGTTCAAGTCAGATTCTCGTAATAGGAAAGAAAGAACATGTATTATTGAGAGAAAGAGGAGACGTACCTTTTGAATCTCCATTTTACCTCGATATAAAGGAGGCTAGAGAAATGGGAGAGTAGAGGTTATCAGAGATATTTTGTCTCCCATTAAATATCCTAGAGAGCCATGCTTAGCAATGTTACCTTATGGCACATGGAGGCCATCCCTGTTATTGGCATAGGCTAGCAAGTGATGGCTAAAAATTATTTGGGGGGGGGCTAGGGGGAGGAGGGGGCGCTATGCTCATGATTACTCCCATTTATTAATGGGGGCATGTGATGGGCTATAGAGAGGCCTTATGGGGCTTATAGCCAAAGCTGATAATAGAGGTCGATGTAGGGATCAATAGTTGAGGATCAGTCAATTGAGAGTGAGACGACAACTGAAGCAGGAGTCAAGGCCACCACAGGGCCCACAGGTCAAAATGGAGATCAGACAAATACAAGGAGCACAAGTACTCGTGAGCGGAAGACAAGCACAGGGGTTCGGCCTCTTTCTGCTCTTCTTCTTCCACCACTATCTCTATTCTCCCTCTTCTTTCTTTTCTTTGTCTGATATGGCTTATGGGGAATTGGGACAAGAGGGGGAGGCATCAATGCCTCTGTCAAGCTCAGGTGATCCAAAACAATTCTTGGAGCATAGGGGGAGACTGCTTGTATTGATTGTATGAGTTGACTTTTGAGGAGATAGGAGAATGATATGGTCTCACCTCCCTTTTGACCACCTGCACCTTTAATAGATGGGTGTGACCAGTTAGCAAGAAAACATCCCAAGGCCATCATGACAAGTCGCAGCCTTTAATAACCTGATTTGATAGCTGCACAGAAGGCTCGGCTGGTGGCAACCGAACCAAGGGTCAAGAGGAATAGGCCTCGGAGGTCGGCAGCAAGCTTGGTACGAATGCTGAGGTCGGAGCCGACAATCGAAGTCCAAGTGACCGATGTGACCCTATCCCATATAGGGGATATGGCCCGATGGATTGGGCAAGGATCAATCTTTCCAAAATGATGGATTGTAATAGTGAATGGCTCCCACATACCCCATGACTTCGGATTTGCCGATGGGTTCGGCTGTTGGAGGGCATTAGCACCATCAAAGAGCGAATCAGCCGTGGACTCAGTATAGTCCAAGATGCGCACCGAGGAGAAAAGGCGCGACGCAGGATCAGATAGATCGGAGGATTTCAAAACTTCGGCACCCACACCAGAGGTCGGATCAGCCGGCGAGATATAGCACGGCCTAGGGTTGGCTCCACCGGTGAGGTTCGGTGCGGATGGAGACGAAGCTCACAAGCGGAGATTTTGGTGCTGACTGGGGGTCTTCACAAGAATGGTGCGGCCGATCATGCAGGGCACGCCCCAACTAGTCCAGCTTTGGGGTCACCTCGGGGCCACCTGGGACCGGATCCACCGGTGGGTTCGATGTGGCTAGAGGAAAGGTGCACGCAGGGGACTGAACATGCCGGTAGGCTTGGGTGCCGACATAGAAGCGGTGCACAAGAGAGCAGTCTGGGGGTTCGGCCATGTGAGAGGCTTCAGTCGCCAAAAAAGGAGGCTTTGGAGAGTCTTGGGCCCACATCGGGGTCGGGGGAGAACGAAGGGGCCTCCGATGCCGGATCCGGTGCTGGCAATCGCACGGTGAGCGTGGGAGAAGGCCGGGGTGGCCGATCCTAGCTCCAGCGATGGTAGGCGCGTGCGTGAGTTCGAGGGAGGCCCCGGGCCGCTGATGTTGGGCTCAGCATTCACGGGGGATGCGTTGGGGCCGCCTAATCCTGGGCACAGCAAGCATGGGGGAGGTCGATACCAGCCTTGGAGCCGATGGAGACGCTCACAGGGAAGGCCGGTGCCGACTTCGAAGCTGTCGGAGACGCTTGCACGGGAGGCCGATGCCGGCTTCGAAGCCGATGAAGATGCTCGCAGGGGAGGCCGGCTGCCCAATCCCGGCCACGACGCGCAGAGGGGGAGATCGACTATCCGATCCCGACCACGGTGCTCAGAGGGAGAGACCGGCTGCCTGATCTTGGTTATGGCATGCGCGGGGGAGAGTCGGTACCAATAGGGGCCGAGAGGCTTCGGAGATGCGGAGGCGCGCAAGAGAACCACCTGTGCTCTCACTCTTTCCCAACGCTCTTCCTCTCTCTTTCTGTGTTACTTATGACAAGATTGTAATGGGATAAGACGAGAGATACTGATGCACGTGTCAGGCTCACGTGGATTAGGAGGAATCCGGAGCACATGCATGATGGATCTCACGTGGTCGAAAATTTGACAAAATACAAGGGTAGCATGGCATTTTATACACTGATGGCATCCTCTGTAGCGGGCTTCGAGGCCATTAAAGGCCAATCTAGTTTGTGGGGTCATTTGCGCATGCGGGAGAAATATGGCCGCTCGTGAGATTTGCGTATAGATAGCCTCGTCATAATTTTCTACAATCAAACTGTTATTAATTAAAATATTTAAATTTTTTTATTTTTATCTATATTCATTGTTTCGATCTCTGTGTTGTTGCATTTCAAACTTGATCATATTTAAATTTTACATCAGAAAGATCTTTTATTTCTTATTGAAGAGTGAGATCTTCTACTCTCTCACTGAATAGTAGAGGCTTCGACTGTACTCCCTTAAAAAAGTAGAGGTTTTGCTGGCTCTTCTATCGAAGAATGGGGGTTTCGACTGTGGAGACTTTGTCGGCTCTCCCACCAAAGAGAAGGGACTTCAGCTGCACTTCCTCGGAAGAGTGGAGGCTTTGTATATACTTTTATCGAATATGTGGGGGCTTCATATATACTCCCCCATCATGGGGACTTCAACTGTACTCCCATCATCTTGGAGGTTTCATATGCACTCCCACCGAATGGTGGAGGCTTTATTTGCACTCCCATCAAAGTGGTAGGGGCTGTTGAAATTTGAGGTTTGGTGTATATATATATGTATTTCAAAATTTTATTTTCTAAACATCGCAGTGGAGAACAAGATTAAAATGTTTTTAATCTGAATTATACATGTATGAAAATATAAAACCACATGGATTTATTTCATATGCTGAAATTGATATATGCTGAAATTCAGATTGTGATCGAATCACATACCTGTTTCTCAATCTTATTCTTCAAATCTGAATCTGGAAGAGAAAATGTTCTTTCTTAAACGTATAAGTATCTGGTCTCTAGGAGTATCCACTTAGGACCAGCCTGGAATAGTCCTCTTTAATTTGAATTTTTTTCTCCAAAAATTCAGCCTACTGAATTTGAATGAAGTCTGGATTGCGATCAATACTTAATCTCTTTCCTTGATCTTCTTCTTTTCTTCTTCTCTAGAGTTTCTCCTTGCTATGCGCTGCTTCTAGATGCTAGAAACCAGTAAAGAAGAGGCACCCAACAGCCTTGGGTGTGGAACACCTTGGCGAGTCCCAAGAGAAGGGGCGTGTAGAACATCCAAGAAAGAAGAGAAAAGGGGAGGAAGAGAGGGTGTGGAGATCTTCTATGGGCGTGGGGGCTACTAGTTTGGATGCTCTAAGGATCTTAGGGGAGATCCCTTTAAATAGGCACAAAGATTGAAATCCTATTCAATCACATAATACAAGTCCTACTTGCATTGGGTTTCCTATTAACTTAAGTTATCCAACTTACTTTAGAAGACCTTTTAGGCACCAACAATTGAGGCCCTTGCACTCATAATTAGACATCCCAAAATACACCCAAAAGATGCCCCATAGGAGAACTAAAGGTCTTCTAATCAATAGATATGCCCAACTTGATCAAATCAAAGTGGCACTCAAGAATAACTATCAAAAAAATTAATTAGGGACTTACATCCTAAATTTATATGATCCATAACTTTAGACACCTAACAATTGGAGTCTCATGAATCTTATTTATGTCGGTTATTAGTAGATAATTAAGTTAAAATTATTTTATCAAATAAGTAATCCCAACGAAAAAAGAAATTAGGTCCAACCATGGGCTAGCAAGGTTATCATGAACCTAATGTTAGGAATAGTGTCCCAAAGCCAATTATCAGCCTGTTGACGGTTGTGCTTTTTTTTATATTAGTATATGAATTATAAATTAATAAAAATTATTTTGATATTTTTTCATCAGAAATTGTTTCATCTTCTAATGAACTCCTGTGTTGTGGTGAAGTCCTTAGGACTATTTAGATTCGACAAAAGAGGATTTGTCGTTTAGTCTTTAAACTTGTTCGCGACCAAATGATACGTTGTTACCAAGGACAACAACGTTTATCAAGCATAGGTCGTTGTGTACCATATAGGTTGGTTGTCCTCTTAACCAAGGAGTGTGGAGACACTGGTATGGCATACAGGTGAGATGTAAGGGTACATTTGCACTGAACGTGACCAACTCCAGAGTTTTTTCTGCTGTCAAGATTTGCTCCGATTGGATATGGGTATAACTGTCCCTCTGACCTGAGACTGTCACAGTGACTTGCAAGCAACTCACTGTACTTAGGTACTGGACTACCTGAATTTCTAATTCAGTGATGGAAGGCTGCTGGGTGTAGTCAAGTACTTGACTTATCGGTACATGTGTCAAGATGGGATTGACCACTCCAATTTAAGGAGCTGTGTACAGTCGTGTTTCAATTTAGCAAAACCTTGGCCAGGGTAGTCCTAGTGAGGAGTCACAGGACTGTTTGAGTTGAACACGATTCGGATGATCTGATCAGGGTTGACAGTTTAACCCTGAGTCATCCTATACACAGGGGTCAAAAGGGATGAATTATACAGTAACCATATTCGCATAGGTTCTGAATGTTGCGATTGCGACTATTCGACCTATCCGGACGTCGAGTACCATTATTAGATGGTCACTTTGATTAGTACAGGAATTGGTTCCTGTGCTATCAGCTTAGGTTTGAACCTGCGGGGTCACACACATTAGAGGTTCCTATCTGATCTGATGGCTGGTGAAGAGTCCCACTGGACTGAGACTCTTCGACCAAGAGTCCTAATGCTCAGGGACTCTGAGTCCCATGTGTCTGGAACTTTATGATCGAGAATCAAGATTCTCTGATCATGAGTTTCACACATTTTGGGTACCGGGGTCAAGAGTCCTACTGGTTTGGGACTCTTCGATCAGGATTTCATATCGATGGACTTTGATGTCCGATTGCCCATCGGATTTGGACTCAATATTTATGAGAGATTTAATTAGTGATTTGATCACTAATTAACTCAATTTGATTGAGTAATTATTTTTGGATCAAGTCCAATTGAATTGAATTCAGTTGGGTTTGACCCGATTAGGTTAAGAGTTGACCTAATCGCCAAGGTGGTTTGGTCCCTGATCTGATCAAGGGTTGGGCTTGATCAATTTTTGATTTGATTAGGATTTTATTGAGCCTAATTAAGCCTAATTGTGTTGGATTTAACTTAGTCTAATTGTGCTTAACCTATTTTGATAAAGTTGGTTCAATTAGATTAGTTTAAAATTTCAAACCACCTTTGACTTATCTCCCTGCGCCACCTCACCCACCTGTGCCTATTTGAATTCATGAGAAACAAGTTTTCGTGAATTTTCTCCCATGCAAAAGCCTTCCCACGCCCCTCCCTTGTGCGCCATTTGTGTGGATAATGATAAGGTTGGTTGGCCATTCAAATTCAAATAATGTTTGAATTTGAATAGGCAACTAATCCATGCGCCACCTTACCCTTTTATGCACCCCATTCTCTACACGAGAAAAAGTTTCTCATGTAAATTCTCCACGCACAAAGAACCCACACCCCCTTCTTCTCATGCCAAGAGTGGATAAAGATTGGTTGGTTGGCATTTGAATTCAAATTCGATTTGAATTCAAGTGAGCAACCACCGAGCTTCATCCTCTCACGCGGTGAAAATACTGTAAAGACACGGTCTTGTATCATTTTAAAAAGAAAGAGAAGGTGGGGCGTGTGTAGATCTAATCCGTGAGAAAAAGGGTGGCATAAGAAAGGCCTTCTGCGTGAGAAAAGAAAAGAAAAGAAAAGAAAAGAAGAGAGAAAGGGCGTAGGGTCTTCTATGAGTACCCTAGGGTTTCTGCCTAGGATTCGGAAAGTGAGAAGATGAGCTACGAGTGTCGTGAGTCCATCAAACTTTAGAGAGAGCTTCATCAACCTCTCTACTATCTCTGCTGACGATCCAGAGTATCCAAAGAATTGGCAGACACCGATCGAAGGAGTTCGATTAGTATCAGCCGTCGAAAAGGTTCTGCGACGAACTAGCATTCGTGAAGAGCCGATCAGACCGAAAGCTTCGTGTGGATGATCCACAGAGGTTAGACATACTGTATGGCTGTATTACAATGATCAGACCTTCTCGACGGTAATCAGACTGCGGTGATTGACTACCCGCACGAAGGTAATATGTTCTGAACACATAACAGTAAAATATTTACTGTAGAATTTAAAATTTTAAATTTAAATGCATGCTATATATATCATATTTAGATCCTTATGTAAGATTAATACATGTTAATTAATTAGATTAATTAATAATTTTTGCTATAAAATTATAATTTTAAAAAATTTTAAAATTATCGTTTTACCCCTGCACTGAAATTCACTTCAAATGGTATCAGAGCAGGTTTCAAAATATGATATACATTTACATGCGTAGATTAAGTAGTAATCTAAAAGTTAAAATTTAAAATTTAAATTTGAATTTTGAAATTCAAAATTTAAAATTTGAATTTTGAAATTTGAAATTCAAAATTCAAAAATTTAAAATTTAAAATTTGTTTGAAATTTTAAATTTGAAATTCAAAATTTAAAATTCAAAATTTAAAATTCAAAAATTTGAAATTTAAAATTTGTTTGAAATTTGAAATTCAAAATTTGAAATTTAAAATTTGAAATTTAAATTTTGAAATTGGTATATTTAGATATACTTGATCCAAGTAGCAAGTAGTCTAATTGGATTAGTTGCCATGGTCGTCCAGTCATAGGTGAAAAGTAGGGTTTAAAGGCCCTCTCCTCCCATTTGATGGGATTCTCCTATGACGGTAGGGGTGCCGAGCGATTATATCCCATACAGACGAAGCAGCGAAAGGACTTAATTGTAAAGGTTCAATTATAAAATTTATCATGAATGTGTTAGATTAGATCTAAAAGAATATTCATGATTTATTTTGAGTTATTTTCTATTATGTAATTAGCAATAGGATTGCTGTTTATGAAATGTGCTGATCAGTTTGTGAAATGAGTCAACACATTTGGTGAACAGAAAATAAAAACTTTCAAATTTAAAAATTATTTTCGAAATACCAAACCCTAACCCATCAGCCCAAATACTTAATTAAAAAAATTAAGTGTTGTCTAGTTGGTCTAGAATTGTGAATTAAGACCTAAGACAATTGCATAAACTTGTGGGTCAATGGATTAGGTCCATAATTGGGTTAGACCTAAGGTTAGCTTAAAGAAACGGACTAAATTAGAGTAATTGATCAAATCTAATCAAAAGTTAAATTAGATTAGGTCGAAGACACTCTAGATTCAACTCCAATAGTTGTAGTTGAATGGATCTGTTGATGCAAAAATCCACCAACGTCGGAGAAGCTGGAGTTGAGGGAGCCGCGGTCACCATCGGGACCTGCAAAGGAAGTCTAGATCGGAGTTGGGGGTGCTCCGGCAAGACCCTCCGACGCTCAAGTCAGTTTTCTGCCTCAACAAGAATGGAGTGCTCGAAAGAAAATTTTAGCAGAGTTTTGAGATAGAAATTAGAGCTTAGAGAATAACGTATCTGGGGTCCCCTTTTTATAGGCGGAGGGTGCAACAGACTGATAGCAACGTTTGTAACCGTTTGGCAGTGGGCCGTTCGGGGCCAGGAGGAGTTTGTTATAAAGAGTAGTGGAGTGGAATCGTGGCCATCACCATGACCTGCCACGTGGAGCCTATTGCGGGGAGTGGAGCGGCGTCCATTGTTGTGACTTGCCAGAGAGTGGAGGAGCCACGCGGTATCCATCGCAGAAAGTAGAGCAGAGTCGTGGCCATTACTGTGGCCTGCCAGGGAGTGGTGGAGCCACGCGATATCCGTCGCAGGAAGTGGAGCAGAGTCATGGCCATTACTGTGGCCTGCCAGGGGGTCCAGGCCTGTCGGCCGAAACTCGGTTGAGGTGCCTGACGGAGAGAGGTAGCTATCCATCTGAGAGGAACTCAGATGTTGCTGGCGAACCCTCTACCGTTGGGTGCCTTGGGCGTTAAGGCTGCAGGCGAGGGCCACTTGCCATAGGAGCTTGGTCAGAGGCTTTCCGCAGACGAAGTCCGATTTCGCACAGAATTCGGCAGAGGGTCGACCGACGGTGGATGTCGGATGGCACTGGAGAGGTTTATCTGCTGGAGGGGTCCAGCTGCTGGATTTCGTGTGCCCGAAATCTGTCCGCTTCAGAAGTTCGGTCGGAGTCCGATCTCCGTAGAAGCCTGGATGGGGATCATTTGTCGAGGAATCTCGACCGAAGCCTGTCTGCAATAGAAATCCGGAAGGAATTCATCCACAATGAAAGCTCGGGTGAAGGCTTACAGTGGGAATCCGGGGCGGACCGCTCGTGGTAGAAATTTGAAGTAGATCGTTTGTAGCAGAAGCTCGGAGTGGGTCGCTTGCAGTAGAAGCTCAGAGTCCGACCCTTGTAGGAGTTCGGATGAGGTCTACCTGCAACAGGAGTTCAGGACGAAAGTTCGGCTCCCGTAGGAGCTCGGACGAAGTCTACCTGTTCGGAGAAAAGGTCCGGCTCCCGTAGGAGTCCAGACAAAGTCTACCTGCAGTTGAAGTTCAGGGAAGAGGTCCGGCTCCCGTAGGAGCCCAGACAAAGGCTACCTGTAGTTGGAGTTTGGAGAAGAGGTCCGGCTCCCGTAGGAGTCTGGACGAAGTCTACCTGCAATTGGAGTTCGGGGAAGAGGTCCGGCTCCCGTAGGAGCCCGGATGAAGTCTAGAAGGTGGTCAACCACCGTAGAAATGTGGATGGAGTCCGTCCGTCGTGGAGAATCTGGTTGACACTGGTAGGGGTTTATCCGTCGGCAGAACTTGGGAATGTTGCGGAGGCTCGGCCGCCAGAGAGGTTCGAAAAGATGTCGTCGAAGGTCGGATGTCGGTAGAATCCTTGGAGGGTCACTCCTGACCCGAACTTCGGCTGGGGGGTATTTTATACCCAACACCAGTCTCCCTACTTTCGAGTTCGAGTTTCGAATGAAGGAAGTACAGAGAATTTTCACAGCCGAAGTTGCTCCCTTGAAGCCCGCGCATGACCGCCCTCGGAAATCCCGGCATTTAATGCGCGCGTGCTGGAGTCTTTTCAAATCAGGGCGATCCGAAGAGACCTTTCGAAATTCTCGCTGGAGCGTTATCCCAGGTACGGTGTAGTAATGGCTTTGTCAGCTATCCGTCGCTTTTAGCCGCCTGCTGTAGCGAGTGGGACACGTGGCGAGCATGGGTCGGCCTAGGGAGATCCGCGATCATTATAGCGTCGGATCCCAGGGTCTATTTAAACCTGCCTTTCCACCTCCAGGAGTCTCATTCTGCCTGAGAGTCCTGTTGGCGGCTGCCTTCTCTCCGAGAGCTCTGACCTTCCTTGGCTTCCACATTGGCCCTAGGTGTTCTTCGAGTCATCCCTATCCTTGCACCTCTGCATCTTTCAGAGCGACTTAGGTTAGTTTCGGAACTTTCGTTCCTTCTCTTGCCATCTAGGTGCCCCTTCTCCCCCATTTTCCTTCTGTCGCATTCCTTTTGTTAGGTCCCCCACGAGCCTTTCGGCTCTTATTTCGCCTGATTTCTTTGGGATTTTTAGGGTCCTTGCTTGAAATATCTTTTGGCACCTCCGCCTCTAGCGATTCCAGGAGTTCGTCTGCCTCAGTCCCCCAGAATCCTCATACTGTAGACGAACCCACATCTAGGGCTGGGGCTCACCCGATTTTTGCGTCGGGCGCCATTCCCTGTTCTCTGACTCCGGATGAACTTTTACTGATAAAGGTTCAGTATGGAGTTCCTCCGGAGTACGATCTGGAGCTTCCTGTCCCGCCGACCGGGCTAGCACCCCCCACCTGGCCGTTTCTGTCTGTACCAGGAGGCCTTCCGTGCTACGCTCCGGCTTCCGCTTCCACCCGTCGTCATCGCTCTTTTCCATTTTTTAGATATTTCTTTAGCTTCAGTCGCACCGAATTCCTTTAGGTTTTTGATAGGGTTCTTCTTCCTTTGCCACGTAGTCGAAGTTCAGCCATCTCTTTCTTTGTTTAGGTATTTTTACACCTTCAAGCGCCACCCCTAGGCAAAGGACTGGTGGTACTTCTCCCCCCAGTTCGGCAAGAAGGGGTTGCTGAAAGGTGCTCCCTCTTCAATCCATAACTGGAAGGAGAAGTACCTCTACGTCCAATGTCCGACCTTGAAGCTGGGATTGCCCCCTTGGGGCTCCCTAAGGGACTCTGTCCACCGGGCTCCCAGCCTGGGGGAAGACGACCTTCAGGCCACGCGGAAGCTTCTTAGCTATCCAACTCCTTCCCTTCCCAATCTTCTAAAGGATCAGTTTTTGTTCAACATCGACTTGAGCCCCCTAGATCCTGCGAGTATTCCATCTTTCCTTTCTTCTTCTTTCCTCCTTCTCTTCTTCCCTTTCTCTTTTTCTCTTTTTCTTCTTTTCTTTTTCTTTTTCTCTTTTTCTTCTTCTTTTTTTTTTTTTTGCGCGTCACCTCTTCCCTTTTCATCCCATTGCTAATCTTTTTTTTTTTTCAGGAATGGACACCGAAGCAGCACGGATGCTTGCCAGGGGCCTCAAGGTTCATAAAAGGAAAGGCGTTGCGGCCTCCGGATCGGCAAAGAAGGCCAGAACGGAGGAAACGAGCTCAGCCACGCCCGCTCGGGGGCTCTTACGGTCGACGTTCCTTCAGACGCCGAACCTCCGGCTCCCGAGCCTCTTCAAGGAGTTCTCCCACTGAGGTTCCTGCTTCAAGGAGGTGCCAGGGGTTGAGAGGGGGAGGAGAAGGAAGACGGTGGCCCGCAGGGTGAGTAGCCGTCGAGCCACCATCGAAGAGTCCCACGGTTCTGAAGAAGAGCCGGGGGAGAATCCCTTTAATGACAGGGACCTGATAAAGCGACTGGTCGACGGCTGCATCTTGCCTAAAGTCGTCCAGAGGATCGTTCGCGCCGACCCGAACAGCGAGTTTGGGACTCTCTAGGGTCCTTTCTTGAGGTAAACAGATTCACTTTCCTCCTTCCCCTCGCACCTTCATTTAATTAGCTTCTCAACTTTCGTTCTGACCTCCTGGCCGCCCTTGCAGATCGAGCACCAGCTCCTTGCCAACATCGAGGCGACGAACCGGCGAGGAGGGATGCCATTCAGGCGGAGGAGGGTCGCCGGGCCGAAGCCGCCCACCTCAAAGAAAAGGCTGCCGAGGTAGCCAACCTCCAAGATGCCCTTGAGAAAGAAAAGCAGGCCTCGGAGGAGATGGTGAGGAAGGCGGAGGCCGAGGTCGCAAATTTGACGGAGCAGATTTTGGTTCTGATCTCGGAGGCCAGGGTCCTAGCGGTGGAGGAGTTCAAGGCCTCTGCGGAGATGAAGGACCTGAACATCAAGTTCGGCCAAGAAGCATTCATCAAAGGGTTTGAGCTCTGTCAAGAGAAGGTGGTCAAGAAATTTTTCGAGCTCGACCTCAGCTTCTTGGACGAGGTGTCTGAAGACGAAGCCGAGCCCTCTCCCACTGCCGCTGCCACCGCAGCTCCCCTTCCAAGAACACCGAGCTCCCCAACTCCTATTTCAGAGGTCTGAGACCTCTGACTTTGTATTTTTCTTTTATTGCAATTTTTCTTTTCCCTTTTGTCTTTAAGAAACACTCAATCAATAAAATTGGGTTTCTCCTTATGGAGGGCTTCTCCACTCTTTTTCTTTTCTTTCTGCAATGAGACGTGCCTTGACGTTTTGTCTCCCAATGGCAGTGTCCTGTCGAAGCGCTTCCCTTGCCACAAGGAGTTCCGCTGAAGTCCACGATCCAATATCTGAGGAAGAAAGTTCGTCATTTAACAAAAAGGTCGAAGGAGATGGAGAACAAACTTCACGGGTTGAGGGAGAGCCACTCTGAGGCCACTACGGAGGCCACCTACTTCCGGAACCTCACGTGAAGGGGATCATGAAGTACAGCCGGAGGAAGGCGAACTTCGAGAAGGAGCTAGAGGAATACAAGAAGCACGCCAGCGATCGATCTTGAGCTCAAGCTTCCAAAATCAGCTCTCTCAGAGCGGAGCTGTCGGCTGCGCAGGAGAAGATCAGCCAGTTAGAAGGGAGCTCGTCCTGGCTTTCGACTCGGGCCGACTGCGACCAAGAATGGTCGAAGAAGTTCTCCGACCTTCAGCAACAGCTTCAGGACGCCGAGGCGAACTATAATGCATACCGGGCTGGCTGGTGCAAGCAGGTAGATGACTACAGGGGAAGCTCAGGATGGCGATCGACGAGGTTGCCCGCCTTCAAAGGCAGCTAGCTGAAGGAGCTCAGTTTGCTCCTGTTCGGGATCCCGACGAACTCCAATCCCTGAGAGAACTGTAGAAGAGCTATCTGTCACCCTTGGGGAGGGGAAGGCCGAGCTGCAGCAATTGAAGATCCAGCTGGTATACGAGCAGCAGGCAATCAAGGATGCGATGGCGGAATCCGAGGTCCTGAGAAAGAGGCACCGAGAGGCGGAGAACGAAAGCCAGCGGCTTCATCGGAGGTACGTGGAGATGCTAATGAGGAAGAAAGAATTGGAAGAAGAAGTCGAGAGCTTAAGGCACTCCCTGATGAGGGTCGAAGCCGAAAGTTCGAAGTCGGAGAAAGTCGGGCCCCCTTAGGGCTCTTTTTGCCTTTCATCCTTCTATGTGTCTTCTTTTGCCATTTGTTTGTTTGTTGTTGTTTTTTTTTTTTTTCGATGCCGATGTCATCTGGAGGTTCTTGGTCGTCACCGCGTCGGCTTGCTTTTCTTGTCATCTTTCTTCTTCAGCTTCAAGGGCTTTGTAATGTATACTTAATTAATGACATGAGAAGGGAATTTTTGTTACCTCTTTTACTCACATGTTGAATTGTCGTTTGCCGAGCTCCTTTCGACTTTTGCCTTGCTCGATATCGATGTCGTTCGGAGGTACCCGATTGCCGTCGCATTGACCCGTCCTTTTGTTCATGGCCGTAGATTTGTCCGGGGCCACTCGGGTTTGACGCCTCCTTTCAGAGTTCGAGCTCGGAGGTTTGAACTTCTCGTCGCCCTGAGGAAGCCGTCTTATCCTTGGCCTGTGTTGAGAGCTCTCTTGGAGATCGAGGATTTTGATAAGAACCCCAATCCTCGCTGAGACGAGGTTCCCTGTATCTTTGATGTAATTTGTTTTTCATTCATCGCTGATGCAGTTCGTCGCTTTCCTTTTTAACCCCTTCCCCTTTTTTCTTTTTCTTTTCTCGAGTGAGGGTTTTCCCTCTACTCTTAGTGGGGTTGCGGGAGCGCAAAGGGGCCGCTGAGAAGGTTCTCTTTTTCTTATCTGGTCTTGAATGACCAGACCTTAGTTGGCGTCAGGACGATGTTCTTCCCCTACTTCTGATGCAATCGATCTCAGCTCAGATTAGGATGAGGTTCTTCCCCCGCTCCTAATAGGGCTGTGGGGGCACATATGGGCATTGCAGGGCCTCTCCCCCCATCCGGTCTCAGAATAACCGGCCTTCGATTTTGCTCATGTTAGGGCGAGGTTCTCCTCCTGTCCCTAACAGGGCTGTGGGGGCGCATATAGGCGTTGTAGGGCCTCTCCCCCCATCCGATCTAAAAATAACCGGACCTTCGACCTTGCTCATGTTAGGCGAGGTTCTCCTCCTGTCCCTAACATGGCTGTGGGGGTGCGTATGGGTGCTGTAGGACCTCTCCCCCCATCCGGTCTAAAAATAACCGGCCTTCGACCTTGCTCATGTTAGGCGAGGTTCTCCTCCTATCCCTAACATGGCTGTGGGGGCGCGTATGGCACTGTAGGCCTCTCCCCCCATCCGGTCTAAAAACAATCAGGCCTTCGACCTTGCTCATGTTAGGGCGAGGTTCTCCTCCTGTCCCTAACATGGCTGTGGGAGCGTGTATGGGCGCTATAGGGCCTCTCCCCCCATCCGTCTAAAAATAATCGGCCCTTCGATTTTACCCATATTAGGTGTTGTTTTCATTGTCTGAAGGGGTTATCCCCTGTCATTACAAGTCATGCCAAAAGGAGAAGATGTGCAAATCTGAAAGGAATCTTGATTTAAAGCGAAGTCGTTCACAATACATTTACAGGTTTTTCAAATCTCAGGGCTGTAGAAGGTCTGCTCTCGTCAAGGTCCTCCAGAGACGGAGTTGATTATCCCAATTGGTGGTCGATCTCCAGGTTGCTCTTCCTCCTCGGTAGCTCAGGTTGCGACAGGACCTTGGCCGATCCTCTCTACCCTCAGGCCGCGTGGAATGAACCTGTCGAGCCGACCTCATCTGATGAGCTCCTCGATCTCGTCTCGGAGTTGAATACATTCCTCTGTGTCGTGGCTGTGGTCACGATGGTAGAGGCAGAACTTGTTAGGATTGCACTTTGGGGTGTGTGCGCATCCTTTCTGGCCTTGGGAGTTGCTCTCTGACTTCCATCAGCACTGGATTTTCGATGCGTTGAGGGGGGCATAGCTGCGAATCTTCCTGGGGGAGAGCCCCACCGAACTCGGCCTCCGGGCTTCTCTGCCTGCGCATTCGGGGAGGAGTCTGGGCGCGCCTATGCTCGGAGGAGTTCGAGAAGCAGTCGAGCTTCTCTCGGCCTTTTTTAACTGCGGACTTACTCGAGTCTCCCGCCTGCCGCTCTCTCGCGGTCTCCTCATCCTTCATCTTGAAGGCTTCTTCTGCTCGGGCGTACCCTTCGGCCCGAGCCAGCAAATCAGCAAAATCCTGGGATATTTCTTCTCCAAGGAGAATAGAAGGTTGTTCTTTTGAAGGCCGCCTTTCAAAGCGGCCATCCGACCGATTGGTCCAAGTTCCGGACTTCCAATGCGGCGACATTGAAACGGTTGACGTAAGCCCGAATGGACTCCCCCTCCCTCTGCTTGATGTTGATGAGGGACTCCGAACCCCTCCGGGGATGCCGGCTGCTAACAAAATGAGCCACAAACTGGTGGCTCATCTGATGAAGGAAAAGATGGTATCCGCTTCAGTGCCGAGTATCAGTTTCTCGCCACTCCCTTCAAGGTGGATGGAAAGCTCGACACAGGATGGCGTCCGATGCGCCATGGAGTAGCATCATTGTCGGAAGGCCTCTAGGTGGTCAACTGGGTTCGAAGTCCCGTCGTAGCTTTCAAATTGAGGGAGCTTGAAGTTTGGCGGGATCGGTTCTTGCATGATCATTTGAGAGAAGAGAGGGTCAGTACAAATATCCTCACCATAAGCGGGGGGAGCGTGGTGGAGTTCTTCGATCTGACGGTTCATTTCCTGGAGCCTTCGATCAGGAAATCCTCTCGACTACGAGTCTCGAGGATTTTCTGGCAGAATGAAGGCAGAGATCTTCCAGGAGTAGAATCATGATCTGACTGAGGGCTCTCCACCTCGGATTCGTCTTTCCGAGAAAGACGGGGCAACTGGCCCAAGTGGCCCGTCCTACTGTCGGATTTTGGAGTTTCGGTGATTTCTCTCCAGTCGTACCGATGCCTGTGGCTGTTGCTGCTACTGCATGGCCTGTACCGCTTCAGTGAGGCCTCTGACCTGCTGAACCAGCAAGTCGAATTGCTCCACGCCAACCGCCATTGCCAGAGGAGGAGCTTGGGAAACTGGAGGTGAGGCGGAGCCTGAGATCTGGCCGTTGAGGCCGTGGATCGCCGGGTGGATGCTTTGGGGGAGGCATCAGGCGAAGATCTGGTAGAGGAAGGAGAAGAGGATGTCGGAGAGGATGACCGGAGGTGGTCCCGTTGAGCACTCCTTTAAGAAAAGGGTACTACGAAGACACAGGCCCTTCCTCTAGGCCAATCCTGTTGATACAAAAATCTGCCGGCGTCGGAGAAGCTAGAGTCGAGGGAGCCGCGGTCACCGCCGGGACCTGCAAAGGAAGTCTAAACCGGAGTTGGGGGTGCTCCGGCAAGATCCTCTGATGCTTAAGTCAGTTCTCTGCCTCAACAAGAATGGAATGCTCAACGGAAATTTTAGCAGAGTTTTGAGATAAAAATTAGAGCTTAGAGAATAACGTATCTGAGGTCCCCTTTTTATAGGCGGATGGTGCAATAGACTGATAGCAACATTTGTAACCATCTGGCAGTGGGTCGTTCGGGGCCAGGAGGAGTTTGTTATGAAGAGTAGTGGAGTGGAATCGTGGCCATCACCGTAACTTGCCACGTGGAGCCTGTTGCGGGGAGTGGAGCGGCGTCCGTTATCACGACTTGCCAGAGAGTGGAGGAGCCGCGCAGTATCCATCGCAGAAAGTGGAGCAGAGTCGTGGCCATTACTGTGGCTTGCCAGGGAGTGGTGGAGCCGTGCGGTATCCGTCGCAGGAAGTGGAGCAAGTCGTGGCCGTTACTGTGGCCTGCCAGGGGGTCCAGGCCTGTTGACGAAGCTCGGTTGAGGTGCCTGGCGGAGAGAGGTAACTATCCATCTGAGAGGAGCTCGGATGTTGCTGGCGAACCTTCTACCGTTGGGTGCCTTGGGCGTTAAGGCTGCAAGCGAGGGCCACTTGCCGTAGGAGCTCAGTCAGAGGCTTTCCGCAGACGAAGTCCGATTTCGTGCAGAATTGGCAGAGGGTCGACCGGCGGTGGATGTCGGATGGCACTGGAGAGGTTCATCCGCTGGAGGGGTCCAGCTGCTGGATTCTGTGTGCCTAGAATCTGTCTGCTTTAGAAGTTCGGTCGGAGTCCGATCTCCGTAGAAGCCCGGATTGGGATCATTTGTCGAGGAATCTCGGCCGAAGCCTGTCTGCAATAGAAATTCGGAAGGAATTCATCCACAATGGAAGCTCGGGTGAAGGCTTACAGTGGGAATTCGGGGCGGACCGCTCGTGGTAGAAATTTGAAGTAGATCGTTTGTAGTAGAAGCTCGGAGTGGGTCGCTTACAGTAGAAGCTCGGAGTCCGGCCCTTGTAGGAGTTCGGGTGAGGTCTACCTGCAACAGGAGTTCAGGGCGGAAGTCCGGCTCCCGTAGGAGCTCGGACGAAGTCTACCTGTTTGGGGAAGAAGTCCGGCTCCCGTAGGAGTCCGGATAAAGTCTACCTGCAGTTGAAGTTCAGGGAAGAGGTCTGGCTCCCGTAGGAGCCCGGACGAAGGCTACCTGCAGTTGGAGTTCGGGGAAGAGGTCCAGCTCCTGTAAGAGTCCGGACGAAGTCTACCTGCAGTTGGAGTTCGGGAAAGAGGTCCGGCTCTCGTAGGAGCCCGGACGAAGTCTAGAAGGTGGTCAACCATTATAGAAACTTGGATGGAGTCCGTCCGTCGCAGAGAATCTGGTTGACACTGGTAGGGGTTTATTCGTCGGCAGAACTTGGGAATGTTGCGGAGGCTCGGCTGCCGGAGAGGTTCGAAAAGATGTCGTCGAAGGTTGGACGTTGGTAGAATCCCTAGAGGGTCACTCCTGATCTGAACTTCGGCTGGGGGTATTTTATACCCAACAGGATCTATGTCTTTAACAAGACCAAGATGGACTTAATTCATGGCTACGCGGTGGAACCCTATTTACTAAGTTGATCAAATTAAAACTAATGAACTGGTTGATGTCTAAGGTAAGTTTGGCAGTCTGGCCAGTGGTTTTTAACTAGGAGCTACTCGTATTGATTCGATCTCTGACGAGTTAATGGCATATCCCTTCCACTGATCTCACTTACTTGGCCAACCTGGTGAGTTAGGTTTTGATTAGATCACTTGGTGATTAGGGCTCACCCATGTCATTAGGTAAATCAGTGTGACTGATTTAGGTGCTCCTAATGTCGGCTTTAATTAAATCTTTTTTAATCTGACTTGGTGAAGTCAGTGGGAGGATTGAAATTGGCTGGTTAATTTCTTCTCTTTTATCCTTTAATAAAATTCTCAAAAATTATTAGGTCCCTAAAAATGATTAAGTTATAGTGATAACTAAGTCATAGCCTCTATTAAGTGAGTGATAATCAGTCCATTAGTTTAATAATCACTTGAGCCCCAAAGGCCTGGTGCTTATTGACTAATGGAATTATCATTCATAATATGATCATTTGGTTGAGTCTTTCTGATGGTGGTTAGGTTGGCGGCCAAAGTCGGGCCTGATCATTTATTGGTCAGATTCACCAAATCAAGTCATGTTAATGGTTGGACCTAACCAGATCTTTTCAGCGGAGGCCAAAGCCTACTAATTAGGTTCTGGGGCAAAATCAAATACTAGAAGTTGTTTAGAGAAACAACTAGTTATGAAACTACCCATAGATGCACATGGGTTGACCAGCCAAAGTTGGGCTCGTGTGTAGTCTGTGTGGATTCTAGTACCCACTAAGGAATTAAAGTAATTCCTTGAATTGGAGGTTGAGGCTACCAGTTCGTAAAAATACTGGGAGAAACTTTAGACTAAAGTCCAAGTCTTTAATATTAATAATTTATGTACTAATAAAGGTCTGATTTTCCTTAGTATAGCTATGGCCACTCCCCTGTCGCTCCGGTCATTATTAGATAATGACAAGCTCATGAAACCTAATTTCGATAGCTGGTATCGAAAATTGAAAATCGTCTTTGAGCATGAGCGGATCCTTTATGTAGTAATGGATCCAGCACCGGAGGAGCCAGCCCCGAACTCTAGAGGGACGGTCCGAGATACTTATCAGAAGTGGCTCAACGACTGTGCCACCATTCGGTGCATAATGCTAGCGGCAATGAATGATAGTTCAGCCCCAGGTTCGAGAATGCCCAGCCACAGGAGATGATTCAAATGTTGAATGACTCCTTTAGCATGCCTGACGACATTAAAAGGCACAAAACTAGTTGTGCCATTTTCAATGCTCGGATGAGGGATGGGGCCTCATCATGATCATGTACTATACATGATTGAAATGATTGAGCGCCTAAGTAAACTGGGCTTTCCCTTGCACGAGCAGCTCGGTAAGGATGCGATCCTTAATTCTTTGCCCAAGTCCTTCCTCCCCTTTCTTACTCATTTTCGGATGACAAAACCTGCAGTGAACTACTACAGCTTGTTGGGGTTACTGCAGAACTTTGAGAAGGACCACCAACTCCATAAGGAGTCAGTGAATGTTGTGGGAGGGTCTTCTTCTGATCATCGACCCTTTAAGAAAGGAAAGAAGAATAAGAAGGTGCAGCCGCATGCAGAGATGTCTGCATAGGGTCAGACCAAGAAGCGCAAGCCCGACTTGAGCCAGGCAGAGTGCTTCTTTTGCAAGAAGCAGGGGCACTGGAAGAGGAACTATCCTCTATACATTGCCTTCCTGGACCCGAACAAGCCAAAGAAGAAGCAAGATAATTATATGATAACACCTTGCAACTTTTTCATTTGTGATACTACTGCCTGGGTATTGGATACCGGAAGCCCTTATCATATCTGTAATTCGATACAAGGTCTGCAGGTCAGTAGGAGATTTGATGAAGGTGAGAGGTTCCTGAACGTTGGAGATAGAAGCA
Organism: Elaeis guineensis; assembly: GCF_000442705.2. NCBI lineage: Eukaryota > Viridiplantae > Streptophyta > Magnoliopsida > Arecales > Arecaceae > Elaeis > Elaeis guineensis. The sequence goes on from NC_026007.2 coordinate 31,262,897, forward strand.
AAGTTCTAGTTCTAGCTTTAGGAATCATGAACCTTGTAATCAACTCTCGTAATGTAATTCTGAGTGAATGTCACTATTGTCCAAGTTTTTTATTAAATATTATTTCTGTAGGCCTTTTGGCCATGTACAGTTATAAATTTTTAATAAAAAGAAATATTTGCAATATCATTTTGAATGGTGTTACAATATTTGTTGGACAACTAAATAATGGAATTTACTTACTATCACAGCCTGTTAATATGGTTCAAACCTCCGGTAAACATCCTAGAATGGATAATATGTCAGAAGTCTATCTTTGGCACTATAGGCTAGGTCATATAAAAAAGAACAGGATAAACAGGTTGGCTCAAGAAAGAATTCTTGAAGTTGGTGATTGTGAATCACTTCTAACCTGTGAGTCCTGTCTTCTTGGAAAGATGACCAAATCATCTTTTACTTGAAAAGGTTAGCGAGCCAGTGAACTCTTGGGTTTGATACATTCTGATGTATGTGGACCCATGAGCTCAAGTGCAAGAGGTAGATATTTTTACTTCATAACCTTCACAGACGATCTATCGAGGTATGGGTATGTCTACTTAATGAAGCATAAGTCGGAGTCATTTGAAATATTCAAACTATTTCGAAATGAGGTAGAAAAATAAACTGGAAAGTGTATTAAAACTCTTCAATCTGATCGAGGAGGTGAATACCTTTCCAATGAGTTTCTGACATATCTTGGGGAGAATGAGATTCTCTCTCAGTGGACTCCTCTTGGAACACCACAGCATAATGGTGTGTCTGAAAGGAAGAATCGGACCTTGTTGGACATGGTTTGATCCATGATGGGGTTTGCTGGTCTGCCGATCTCCCTTTGGGGATATGCGCTCAAATCAGCTTGTTACCTTCTAAATAGGATTCCGAGCAAGTCTATAACCAAAACGCTTTATGAGATATGGATAGGACGTAAGTCAGTACTCTCGCACCTTAGGGTTTGGGGGTGTTCGGCTTATGTTAAACGTTTAATTACGGATAAGCTTAGACCTAGGTCTGACAAGTGTTATTTTATAGGATACCCAAGAAAGACCAAAGGGTATTATTTCTACCTAGCTGATGAGCAAAAGGTGTTTGTCAGCCTTAAGGCAATCTTTTTGGAAAAGGAGTTCCTTGGTGAAGGGACTGTTGCCTCTAAGGTCAAACTTGAGAAAGTTCGGCAGGTGGAAAAACTGACACAAGTTGCTGAATTTGAATTGGATTTGGTTAGATCAGATCTGGAGCCCATTGTTCCGCACCCTTAAGGTGGTTTGGTAGAGTACCACATCAACCGGACAGATACTATGGTTTCTTGGTCCGGAACGGTGATCCTATCGAACTTGATGAAAATGATGAGGATCCGATCACCTATATGGATGCAATATAGAGACCTGACTCTGAGAAATGGCTAGAGGCCATGAAATCCGAAATGGACTCCATGAAAGTCAACGATGTGTGGACATTGGTTGACCCACCCGAAGGAGTAAAACCCTTAGGGTGTAAGTGGGTCTTCAAGAGGAAGAGGGGTGCAGATGGAAAGGTGGAGACCTATAAAGCCCGTCTGGTTGCCAAGGGATATCATCAACGTTATGGTATAGACTATGATGAGATGTTTTCTCCTGTGGCAATGCTCAAATCCATTTAGATTATGCTTGCGATAGCTACCCATCTGGACTATGAAATCTATCAGATGGATGTGAAGACAGGTTTCCTAAACAGAAAGCGGGATGAAGAGGTGTATATGATACAATCTGAAGGGTTCACATCCACAGATGAGTCTAAGGTGTGCAGGCTACAGAGGTCCATTTATGGACTTAAGCAGGCATCCCAGAGTTGAAACATATATTTTGATAGGATGATCAAGATGTATGGCTTCGTTAAGAATGGAGAAGAGTCCTGCATTTATAAGTGAGCTAATTGTCCAGTAGTGGTATTTCTTGTATTGTATGTGGATGACATTCTCTTAATCGAAAATGATGTCCCTGCATTACAGGGAATAAAGATTTGACTGTCGTCACAGTTCTCCATGAAGGATTTGGGAGAAGCTTCCTACATCCTAAGGATGAGAATCTATAGGGATAGATCTAAAAGGTTGCTTGGCTTATCCCAGTCCACGTACATTGATACTATGCTGAAGAGGTTCAGCATGGAGAATTTCAAGAAAGGCTATCTACCGATAGGCCATGAAATTTCTCTCTCGAAGAGGAATTATCCGACAACACATCAAGAGAGAGAGCGTATGCGTAGAATTTCATCTGCTTCGACAGTGGGATCTATCATGTACGCCATGACACGTACACGACCAGATGTGGCATACTCATTAGGGGTAGTGAGTAGATACCAATCTGATCCAGGGGAGAAACACTGGAAGGTTGTTAAAACCATCCTGAAGTATTTAAGAAATACTAAGGACTAGTGGCTTGTTTATGGTGAATCGGACTTGAGACCTATAGAGTTTACAGACTCTAGTTTCCAGTCTGATCATGATGACAGCAAGAGTATGTTGGGATTTATTTTTATCATTAATGGTGGGGCTGTCTGCTGGAAGAGTTCCAAGCAGCACACTGTGGCTGATTCAGTTTGCGAGGCAGAGTATGTCGCTGCATCAGATGCTGCCAAAGAAGCGGTGTGACTGAGAAAATTCCTCACCGTGCTCGGAGTAGCACCCTCCCTTGTTGGTCCAGTTCTGCTCTACTGTGACAGCTCTGGAGCCATTGCTCAGGTGAAGGAACCGAAGGCACACCAGCGGACGAAACATATTCTGCACCGCTACCATCTTATCCAGAAAATTGTGGATAGAGGTGACGTCGACTTGCAGAAGATCGATGGAAAGGAGAATCTGGCCGACCCATTCCCTAAAGCCATTGTGGTGAAGGAGTTCGATGACTTCAAGTCGAAGATGGGTATTAGATACTGCACCGATTGGCTTTAGGCCAAGTGAGAGATTGTTGGGAATAGTGTCCCAAAGCCAATCGTCAGTCTGTTGACGGTTGTGCTCTTTCTTGTATTAGTATATGAATTATAAATTAATAAAAATTATTTTGGTATTTTTTTCATCACAAATTATTTCATCTTCTAATGAACTCCTGTGTTGTGGTGAAGTCCTTAGGACTATTTAGACTCGATAAAGGAGGATTTGTCATTTAGTCCTTAAACCTATTCACGACCAAATGATACGTTGTTACCAAGGATAACAACGTTTATCAAGCATAGGTCGTTGTATGCCATATGGGTTGGTTGTCCTCTTAACCAAGGAGTGTGGAGACACTGGTATGGTATACAGGTGAGATGTAAGGGTACATCTATACTGAACGTGACCGACTCCGGAGCTTTTTCTACTGTCAAGATTTGCTCCGATGGGATATGGGTATAACTGTCCCTCTGACCTGAGACTATCACAGTGACTTGCAAGCAACTCACTGTACTTAGGCACTGGACTACCTAAATTTTTAATTCAGTGACCGAAGGCTGCTGGGTGTAGTCAAGTACTTGACTTGTCGGTGCGTGTGTCAAGATGGGATTGACCACTCCAGTTTAAGGAGCTGTGTACAGTCGTGTTTTAATTTAGCAAAACCTTAGCTAGGGTAGTCCTAATGAGGAGTCACAGGACTGTTTGAGTTGAGCATGATTCAGATGATCTGATCAGGGTTGACAGTTTAACCCTGAGTCATCCTATATACAGGGGTCAAAAGGGATGAATTATACAGTAACTATATTCGCGTAGGTTCTGAATGTTGCGATTGTGACTATTCGACCTATCCGGATATTGGGTACCATTGCTAAATGGTCACTTCGATTAGTACAGGAATTGGTTCCTGTGCTACCGGCTTAGGTTCGAACCTGTGGGGTCATACACATTAGAGGTTCCTATTTGATCTGATGGCTGGTGAAGAGTCCCACTGGACTGAGACTCTTCAACCAAGAGTTCTAATGCTCAGGGACTCTGAGTCCTACATATCTGGAACTCTGTGATTGAGAATCACGATTCTCTGATCATGAGTTCCACACATTTTGGGTACCGGGGTCAAGAGTCCCATTGGTTTGGGACTCTTCGATCAGGGTTTCATATTGATGGACTTTGATGCCCGATTGCCCATCGGATTTGGACTTAGTATTTATGAGAGGTTTAATTAGTGATTTGATCACTAATTAACTTAATTTGATTGAGTAATTATTTTTGGATCAAGTCCAATTGAATTGGATTCAGTTGGGTTTGACCCGATTAGGTTAAGAGTTGACCTAATCGCCAAGGTGGTTTGGTCCCTGATCTGATCAAGGGTTGGGCTTAGTCAATTCCTGATTTGATTAGGATTTTATTGAGCCTAATTAAGCCTAATTGTGTTGGATTTAACTTAGTCTAATTGTGCCTAACCTATTTTGATAAAGTTGGTTCAATTAGATTGGTTTAAAATTTCAAACCACCTTTGACTTATCTCCCTGTGCCACCTCATCCACCTGCGCTCATTTGAATTCATGAGAAACAAGTTCTCGTGAATTTTCTCCCATGTAGAAGCCTTTCCACGCCCCTCCCTCGTGCGCCATTTGTGTGGATATTGATAAGGTTGGTTGGCCATTCAAATTCAAATAATGTTTCAATTTGAATGGGCAACTAATCTATGCGCCACCTTATACTTTTATGCGCCCCATTCTCTACACGAAAAAAATTTCTTGTGTAAATTCTCCACGCATAAAGAACCCATGCCCTCTTCTTCTCACGTCAAGAGTGGATAAAGATTGGTTGGTTGGCATTTGAATTCAAATTCGATTTGAATTCAAGTGAGCAACCACCTAGCTTTATCCTCTCACGCGGTGAAAATACTGTAAAGATACGGTCTTGCACCGTTTTAAAAAGAAAGAGAAGGTGGGGCGTGTGTAGATCTGATCCATGAGAGAAAGGGTGGCATGAGAAAGGCCTTCTACATGAGAATAAAAAAGAAAAGAAAAGAAAAGAAAAGAAGAGAGAAAGGGTGCAGGGTCTTCTGTGAGTACCTAGGGTTTCTGTCTAGGGTTCGGAAAGTGAGAAGGTGAGCTACGAGTGTCGTGAGTCCACCAAACTTCAGAGAGAGCTTCATCAACCTCTCTACTATCTCTGCTGATGATCTAGAGTATTCAAGAATCGACAGATACCGATCGAAGGAGTTCGATCAGCATCAGCCGTCGAAAGAGTTCTATGACGAACTAGCATTCGTGAGGATCGATTAGATCGAAAGCTTTGTGTGGATGATCCACAGAGGTCAGACATACTGTGTGGCTGCATTGCGATGATCAGACCTTCTCGATGGTGATTAGACTGCAGCGATTGACTACCCGTACAAAGGTAATATGTTCTGAACACATAACAGTAAAATGTTTACTATAGAATTTAAAATTTTAAATTTAAATGCATGCTATATATATCATATTTAGATCTTTGTGTACGATTAATATATATTAATTAATTAGATTAATTAATAATTTTTACTGTAAATTGTAATTTGGAAAAAGTTTTAGAATTATCATTTTACCCCTGCACTGAAATTCACTTCACCTAATGGATTTTTCTAAACCCAATTGACACTTTATAAGCTCAATTACTTATTCCAGGACTAATTCCTTTATTGTGTGACCTCATAGGTTCAATTCTATTTGGTAGTGAGATATACAATGATCTCTATCAAAATATCATTGAAACTCTTTTCAATAGGTCAGAACAATTCTACTCTAACTCAACAAGATTGTCGATCCAGAACAATCATAGTGAGCTCTCACAATCCCCCAATAACACCTAGCAGTATATAGTGGCAACTCAATAAACTAAAATGTAGTTGATGTGTGATTCAGTCTCTTTATCGTGAGTCCTGACTAGATGGCAGGTCATGGATAAATCATCAAACCTCGACATCAGTTATATGATAGATTCGATTAGCTCAAGTCCAGTTGTGACTTTTATAAAAATTCTTTTCCATCAATCACACTACTATGGTTACAGACTTTTGGACTTAGCCTCTCCAGTCTCATAGGACTACTCTTCTTTATCAAGATCGGTAGATCCTATCTTGATGCGCACCTCACTCCTACAGTGGATCAACTATCGTCAATATCCACTACAAGGATTTATTGAGATCCATATTTATGTGTCAGTCAAATTTTAGCAATCTCACTGCAAGTAGCATACCATCTCAAGTCAAAGGACCACACAACTACAGCATCGAGACAATCACTGACGATCAAATAAAAATTCAAGTGATCTCTAGTATAGTCACACTTAGTACTAGTTGTTCTCTAACAACTACCTGCATTTGTCATCCTGTGTCTCTATACAGTAGATCAGAGACTCACCTATCCCGAAAGAAGTGATTTGTGCATCAGTCTATCCGAATCTATCACCGTCCTCATGATGATCCTATGATCGAAAGTATTTATGAATTAAATATATGTCTCTAATTCTCAACACCTTGAGAATATGTATCGAAACTAATTCCATAGATGATTCAAAAACATATTATACTTGGATGAAAAAGAACTTGCTCTTTTATTGATCATATCAATATATTAAGTATAAAATTGTCTTAGATTTATTACAATGTGTCAGCCATACTGACTTCTAGGATATACATCTAACAATCTCTTACTTGGACTAAAGCCAATTGACCATAAATCTAAGTTCCATCTTCTCAAGGTGGATTTTCATTTTTGGTTGGCTCAATTGCTTAGTCAGCAGATCTGTCATGTTTTTCATGGAGTCTACTCTTCGTACATCGATATATTTTTTTCAAGGTAATTGCATATGATGTGATACCATCGCTCGATGTGCTTAGATTTTTGATGAGACCTCGACTCCTAAGCAAGTGCTATGGCTTTATTGTCACAGTACAGCGATATGGCATCCGATGTCATAATCCTAAGTTTCACAATGAACTTCTTGAACCAGAAGCCTTTTTTTACAGCATCCGAAGCTGTGACATACTCAGCCTCCATGGTTGAATCCATTATGATGGGTTGCTTGGAACTCTTCCAGCTAACTGCGCCACCATTGCAAATGAATACGTACCCAGACATAGACTTTCTATCATCAGGATCAAACATGAAGTCTGAATCAATATACCTCTCGACTCGTAACTCAGAATCACCTCCAAAGATCAAGAACAAATCTTTAGTCCTTCTTAAGTACTTAAGGATATTCTTCACAGCTATCCAATGCTCCTTGTCTAGATTCGATTGATACCTGCTCGTGACATTCACGGCAAGGACAATATCAGGTTGAGTACATAGCATGGCGTACATGATGCTCCCTATAGCCGAGGCATAAAGAATCTTACTCATATGCTACATTTCTTCAGATGTGGTCGGACACATCGTCTTGGAGAGACTAATACCATACCTAAGAGGTAAGAGACCTCTTTTAGAATTTTCCATACTGAATCTCTTCATCACCTTCTCTATGTATTGCTTTTGTGACATGCCAAGCATCCGTTTAGGTCTATCCCTATAGACCTTTATTCCAAGAATATAGGATGCTTCTCCTAGGTCTTTCATGGATAATTTCTTGGACAACCATCTTTTGACCGTGGTTAGCATGGGAATATCATTTTCAATGAGGAGAATATCATCCATATACAATATGAGGAAGATGATCGCACTCCCATTGACTCTCTTATACACACAAGATTTCTCTTCATTTTTGATGAAATCAAACGATTTGATTGCTTCATCAAAACAATGGTTCCAACTTCGAAAAGTTTGCTTTAATCCATATATGGACCTTTGCAGCTTGCAGACACTGTGATCACCATCACTGGATGTGAAATCCATAAGCTGCTCCATATAGATATCTTTTTCAAGATATCTATTCAGGAAGGTCATTTTCATACCCATCTGTCAGATTTCATAATCATAGTAAGCTACAATAGAAAGCGAAGTGCAGATAGATTTCAGCATGGCTATGGACGAGAAGGTTTCTTAATAGTCAATGCCCTCACATTAACTATAACTTTTAGCCACAAGCCTGATTTTATAGGTTTCTACCTTACCATCGGTACCTATTTTCCTTTTGTAGATCCATTTACACCCAATAGGTACAATACCCTCTGATGGATCCACTAAGGTCAAGACTTGGTTCTAGTACATTGAGTCAATTTTTGACTTCATAGCATCTAATCATTTCTCGAAATCGATATAAATTATTGCCTCGTCAAAGGTATTAGGATCATCAGTATGATCCCTATCTCCCATAAGAAACATTTTCTTTACTTCCTCCGTAAGCATACCCATGTACTTTTCAGGAGGTCGGGAGACCCTGCTATATTTACGAGGTGGTTGAGGAACATCAACTACTGACTCATGACTATGGATTCTTGAGGATCTGTAGCTCTTGGCTCTTCAGAGACTTTCTCTTCAAGCTCCACTAACCTCTCACTGCCGCCATCCTAGATAAACTATTTTTTTAGGAATACGATGTTTCGACTCACAATCACATTGTGTTTTGTGGAAAGTAGAAGTAGTATCCCATGAATTCTTTTGGATACCCTATAAAGCGAGCTATAATAGATCTATTTTCCAACTTATCCGCCATCTGTCTCTTGAGATAGGTTGGATATCTCTAAGTCTTAAGATAACCCAGACTCGACTTCTTACTGAACCATATTTTATACAGTGTGGCAGGAACGAATTTTGATAGAACCCTATTCAACAAGTGAATGGCATTTAACAAGGCATGTCCCCAAAGAAAGAAGGGTAGATCAGTGAAACTCATCATGGACCTGACATATCTAATAGGATCCTGTTTCTTCTTTCGAATATCCCATTGAGCTGCGGTATTCTAGGAGGCATCCATTGAGAGACTATACCGTTGTCCTTAAGATATCCTAAAAATTTTCGACTAAGGTATTCACCTCCTCGAGCAGATCGAAGAACCTTAATAGTTGTGGCTATTTGCTTTTCTACTTTATGTTTGAATTCTTTGAACTCTTCAAAGGCCTCAAACTTGTGTTTCATGAGATACATATATCCTACCTAGATAGATCATCGGTAAAGATAATGAAGTAGATATAACTACCTTAGCCTACACATCAAATGGTCCACACACATCAATGTGCATCAGGACAAGTAACTCAATGGTCCTTCCCCATTTCCTACAAAGAGTAATTTAGCCATTTTTTCTCGAAGGCAAGATTCACAAGCTAGATATGACTTTGGGTTAAGAGAGCCAAAGATCCTATCCTTTTTCAATCTATTTATCTTGTCCTCTCCAATATGGCCTAGTCTATGGTGCTACAAGTACTTCTGATTAATTTTATCTTTAGATCTCTTTTGATTTACGGTACTCACTATTTGCTCATTTAGGTTCATATTCGCATCAACATGCAAGTGATAAAGACTGTCAATTAAAAGATCTTGTGCAATTAATTTATTTCGTAAATAAATGGAACAAAAATTTTTATTGAAACTAATTTCAAAACCTTCCTGTGTTAGCATAGACACAGAAATCAAATTCTAACTAGCTATAGGAACATAATAACAGTCTTTCAAATCTAATCTAATACCAGATGGTAATTGAAGAGGATAAGTACCAACGACCTCTGCAGCAACTTTTACTCCATTATTGATCCGAAGAATCATGTCACCTTCCCTCAACCTCCTGCTTTCTATCAGACATTGCATTGAGGTACATATATAAGTACTCGAGCTAGAGTCTAATACCCAACTAGAAGTAAAAAAAACCATAAGGTTAGATTCAATTACGAGCATACTTTAGAAGGCTTATCACTCTTTTTGATCTTTAAGCTCTTTAGGTATTTTGGATAGTTCCTCCTCTAGTGGTATTCAGCATGACAGTGAAAATACTTTTTCTTTACCTCAGCCACCTTTGGACCATCCTTCTTTGGCTTGCTCTCTTTCTTTGCTTCTTTATGGATTTAACATTCTTCTTTCCAACAGACTTTCTCTTGAAAAAAGAAGTCCACTCCAAAGCGAGAACAGTGCTCCTTGAACTCTTCAAGGTACCCTCCGTAGTGACCAATATATTGACAAATTCGAGAATAGGTAGTCAAGTTTATTCATATAAAAGTTCACAACGAATTAACTATATGAACTAGTAAGGGATTCAAGGACTAGATCAATCTGTAATTCCTTTTGCATGTCTAGCTCGAGCTTCCCAAGCTCCTCAATGTCTTTGATCACTATCATACGGTGCTCATGGACAGATTACCCCTCACTCATGTTCAGATTAAAGAATCTTTTAGATACTTTGAAGCATGCAGTACAGTTCTGCTCACCATACAACTCTTGTAGATGAGTGATCATAACCCAGGCAGTAGGCATATGCTCGTGCTAATTTTACAACTAATTTGACATGGACGCCAGCACATAGCACTTGATCCGATTGTCTTCATCCATCCACTTTCAAAAGCAGCTCTTTGCTCAGCAGTAAAATAGTTTGGTAGCACTACGGGATCCTGATCGAGAACATAGCTTAACTTTTCTGAGGTCAGGACAATTTGAGATTTTTGAGCCAGTCTTTGAAATTATTACCAATCAAATGATTGGTTTCAAAGATGCGAGCTAGAGGGTTTGAGGCTGACATGGTGGTTTAACTACAAGAGCAGAGATTCAAGTTAGACTTCTGTACTTAATGTATATATTTGCTTCTAAAAACTTTAAGATGCAAATAATGACTGTCACTAATTTATCAGATCTCTTCACTTCTCGGAAAGAAAACGAAAATCCTAACATGATAAAGGATTCCTAATGGGTGCTGCGGTCCCACCGATGACATGCACTTCACCTAACAGTTATTGGTAACATGTGCACAGATGCATAGGCAACTCTTTATCCAAATGCTTCTCTAAGCATGTTGTAGCAACTTGGTCTCTAAGTCATGGGGGCTCACCTAACAGTTATTGCCTACACTTCTTAATTAAGCCCGATCCACCGTTCACAAGCAGGTGCAAGGCCATCATTGGATCCCTACCAACAATTATTAGATCCAACCCCATCCTTACTCTGGAGCAACTTTTGCTAATAGAGTGGTTGCGTATTTTCGATGCAACTAAACCACTGTAACCAGTCGAGAACAATCAACGCTGGTAGCACGTCCGCACATCTACAATGGTGGAAGACCTATGGACTTAATATTTGTGGAGAGGTTTAGGTTTAGATCTCATCTAATTAGTCATCATATGATCGATCTAACTGGCATGGGCTAAATCAAACTGCTAAGCAATCTAATTCAAGATCCAATCTTCTAAATTGGTCAGATAAGTGAAGATCGATGGGGTTCCCCCGTTACCTCCTTAGACATCAATAAATTGGCCAGATCAACTAACAGAATAAATTAAATAACCATATCTCATTAACTTGCCTTAAATACCAATAGATTGATTGATCAAAATTGGTCAGCTTAAGCAAATCGGGCTCAAACCAATGAGTCAAATTAGATCCTTAGGTTAATCGATTCTACATATGAGATTCTATTGATTTGATCAACAACAATTGTATGATCATTAACTTAATTGATCTGATATTAATCAATACTTGACTCGATTTGATTAATTACTTAATCGAATTAGATCCATATGACTCAAATCAAAAATCTTAAATGTAATCCTATTATATGACCTAATTAATGATTTTTTCATGACCAAAATCCTCATGCACAAACACAAATTTCAGATTCTAAAATTATATTTTAGATTTAAATTCTTTGTATAAAAATAAATTTTAAAATATAAAAATAATTTTCAAATTTTAATAATAAACATATATCATATATATACATGTAAAATCAGATCTAAATAAAATTTCAGATCTAAGCATAATATCATATATCTCATATACTAATTATGGATCAGATTAAAAATAAATTTATGATATAAATATGCAAATATATAATACATATATGGATCAAAATTCAGATCATATAAAAATTTTAGATTTTATGTATGCATCTATATATTACATGAACATGAACTAGAACTCTTTTTAGATCAAAATTCAGATCTATGCATACAATAACATATCAACTATATATTTTAAAATTAAATCTAAAATCAAATTTTAGATTATAAGATCCATCTATACATCTCATGTATCAAGAAAAAATCTGATTTGAAAATTTTTCAAAAATATGTATATCAAAATTCAGCACATAAAAATCTGTGGCTCTGGTACCACTATTGGAATTGGGGTTTGGTGCATGCATATATGTTTCAAAACTTTATTTTTTAAATATCACAGTAGAGAATAAATTAAAATACTTTTAATTTACATTATGCATGCATGAAAATATAAAATCATATGGATCTATTTCATATGCTGAAATTGACATATACTGAAATTCAGATTGTGATTGAATCACATACCTGTTTTGTAATCTTATTCTTCAAATCTGGATTTAAAAGAGAAGAAGTTCTCTCTTCACTGCACAAGTGTCTGGCCTCTATGAATATCCACTCAGGATCAGCCTAGAACAATCTCTTTAATCTGAATTTTTTTCTCCAAAAATTCAGCTTGCTGAATCTGAACAAAGTCTGGATCGCGATCAACACTTGATCTCTTTTCTTGATCTTCTTCTCCTCTTCTTTTTTAGAGTTTTTCTTTGCTATGTGCTGCTACCAGATGCTAAAAACCAGCAAGAAAGAGGCACCCAATAGCCTTGAGTGTGGAACACCTTGGGATGCGCATCCCAAGAGAAAGAGTGTGTAGAATGCCCAAGAAAGAAGAGAAAAGGGGAGGAAGAGAGGGTAAGCTATGGGCGTGGAGGCTGCTGGTTTGGATGCTCTAGGGATCTTAAGAGAGATCCCTTTAAATAGACATAAAGATTGAATTCTATTCAATTACATAATACAAGTCCTACTTACATTGGATTTTCTATTAACTTAAGTTATCCAATTTACTTTAGGAGACCTTTAGGTGCCAACAAGTGAGGCTCTTGCACCCATAATTAGATACCCTAAAATACACCCAAGAGATGCCCCATACAAGAACTAAAGGCTCTCTAATCAATGGACACACCCAACTTGATCAAATCAAGGTGGCATCCAAGAATAACTATCAAGAAAATTAATTAGGGACTTGCACCCTAAATTTATATGATCCATAACCTTAGATACCCAATAATTGGAGTCTTATGAATCTTATTCATATAAGTTATTAGCAGGTAATTAAGTTAGAATTATCTTATTAAATAAGTAATCTCAATGAAAAGAAGAATTGGATCCAATCATGTGCTACAAGGTTATCATGAACCAATGGGTTTCTCTAAACCCAATTGATATTTCATAAGCTCAATTACTTATTCCAAGCCTATCCCTTTATTGTGTGACCTCATAGATTCAATTTTATCTGGTAGTGAGATATACAATAATTTCTATCAAAGTATCATTGAAACTCTTTTCAATGGATCGAAACAATTTCACTCTAACTCATAAAGATTGTCGATCCAGAACAATCATAATAAGCTCTCACAATCTACTAATGATACCTAGCAGTATGTAGTGGCAACCCAATAGAACTGAAATGAACCTCTAGGTGTAGTTGACGTATGATTCAGTCCTCTATCATGAGTCTCGACTAGATGGCAGGTCATGGATAAATCGTCCAATCTCAACATCAGTCATATGATAGATTCAATTAGCTCAAGTCCAATTGTGATTTCTATAGAAACTCTTTTCTATTAATTATACTGCTGTAGCCACAGACTCTTGGACTTAGCTTCTCAAATTTTGTAAGACTACTCTTCTCTATCAAGATTGATAGATCCTATCTTAATGCGCACTCCACTCCTACAGTGGACCAACTGTCGCCAACATCCACTACAAGGATCATTGAGACCCATGTTTATATATCAGTCAAACTCCAATAGCCTCACTATGAGTAGTAGTACCATCTCAAGTCAAAGGATCAGTCACATAACTATAGCATCGAGACAATCACTGACGATCAAATAGAAATCTAAGTAATCTCTCGTATGGTCCCACTTAGTACTAGTTATTCTCTAACAACTACTCGCACTAGTCATCCTATATCTCTACACAGTAGATCAGAGACTCATCTATCTCGAAAAAAATAATTTATGCATCAGTCTATCCAAATTTATTACCATCCTCATGACGATCCTATAACTCTAATTCTCAACACCTTGAGAATATGTATCGAAACTAATTTCATGGACGATTCAAGGACACATTGCACTTGAATAAAAAAGAACTTATCCTTTTATTGATCATATCAATATATTAAGTACAAAATTATGCTCTAGATTTATTACAATGTGTCAGCTATATTGGCTTCTAGAACATACATCTAAAAGAAGCTTGACTTGCACTCCCACCGAAGAGATGGGGGCTTCATTTATACTCCCACTGAAGAGGTGGGGGCTTGACTTGCACTTTCATCAAAGAGGTGGGAGCTTCATACGCACTTTCATCATCATGGGGGCTTCATATGCACTCTCACCGAATAGGTGGGGGCTTCATATGCACTCTCACCGAGTAGGTGGGGGCTTCATACATGCTCCTACCATCGTGGGGGCTTCAACTACACTCCCACTGAACTTTTGTTAAGTGCTCAAGGATCTGTCAACCTGTAAGAAGAAAATAAAATAATAGAAGGGGCTTAAATGCCTATTAACATAGAAGTTATGAGTTCTGTAGAGAACTTTTGAATCTTGTTTGACTCCTCATTAACTGCTTTGGGTTGCACTTGAGCTTTGCTTCAATTTGGCCTTATTTTTTCTTTACATCGACTTGATCGTAGGCTTTGGATCGTTGAGGATCTAACTTCAGCTTGACCTAGATCTGACTATGGATCAATCTCTTTTTAGACTTCGAATCAACCTCTTTTTGGACTTCGGATCAGCAAGAATCTGACTTCAAATCGACCAAGATTTGACTTCGGATTGGCCTCTTTTTGGACCCTGGATCAGCCTCTTTTTGGACTTTAGATCGGTCAAGATCTGATTTCAAATCGACAGAAAGAATTATGCCCTACAAACCAATCGCATATGAGATATGATGGAATATTTTTCTATATTTTATCTTTCAAACTCATATACTTGACATTGTTAATTAATAAAATATACTTTTTGATTCATTATATACTGCATCTTATTATTGTTTTAAGATTATAATGAACCCGTAGGTCTAGGTAATGGTTTTAGGATCATGATGAGATCACGCCAGTGAGATCTAAATTCTTAATAGTTCTGATCTAAAATATTTTCAGTCACTAGTTCATTGAGTCAGGGATCAATGATACTAATAAAACTGGCACATCCTATATGTGCTCAGTGGTGAGGGTGATTGATCTCACAACCACTTATGTGACGATACTAATACAAAGATGTTGGTGCTCATTAAAGAATGAGTTTACTGAATTGACCTATGAGAGAATATCTAATAGAGTTTTATTTACATGTCAGCTGATTATCTCTAGTGGGAGTTGTGCAAGTGATCTTTTGACTTGAGATCACCATGGTATCTTGTGTACATAAATTTAAGTTTTGGTTTACTTCCTAACTTGATTCTCTGATCCTTGTGTGGAGTGTTCTGGATGCGGTGAAGTATGCATGGAGGTTGTGAATGGTCAATAAGGGATCAGTCACTTCTAATAAGGGGAGCGAACATCCTATATCGTCTCATAGGTTGATGATTCCAGAAGTCTTTGGCCAAAGTAGGATAATAATTAGAAAGGTATTTTTAATATATCATCAACTGAATCATTACTTTCTGATAGAAATATATTTAGATAAGTAAATAGGCTTGATATAGTTCCATGCCCAAAGCTTATCTGAGATGTTGTTTGACTGAAGGATTGAATTGCACGGTAACTTATCACTGAAGGATATTTTGATAATTTTTATCAAATTTTATCTCTTCAGGATAGTCATGACATGTTGCTAGATATCAATTTTGACTTGTGGACTCATAAAAATTAAAAAAATTTAATTCAAAGATTAATTAGGAAGAGTCCTAGTAAATTGGAGCACTTAGACTGACCTAGTCTAATCGGATTAGGGTTTGGTCAAGAGTCTGAGTCCACTGCTGACTAGATTTGGAACTCAATAGTTCACACACTTTAGAATTTGATCTTGATCTAATTTAATTAGGATTTATTATAAATTTTAGGAGTTAATTTGATATGCTAGCATCTTGTATCAACCCAAGTTCTCAATTAGGTTAAGTTCAAAGCGTTTGAGCTAAACCAAATCTGTTGCCTTTAATCTGATTGGATTAGGTCTATTTAATTAGATTCATACCTAACTTAGAAGTATTTCAAGTGTGGAAGGACTCCTCCATGCCACCTAGTGTCCATGCCAAAAATAAATGCTGCCCACTCTTTTGTGCGTTAAGGAAGATGGATAGTCCTTCTCCTTTAAGACTCTTACCTATCTCTTCATTTCCATCGATTTCCTTTATTATCACATGCCAAATAAATATGAGAAATTTATGGGGTGTAGAAGAGAAGGAGTCCTTCTGTGTGAAGGCTCTTCTATGCCACTTAATTCATTAGAGAATTTATTTCTCTACATGAAGAAGTGGAGTGCCAAGAGTTGGTGCCCCTTGGAACTCCTTGCCATCCCTTCTTTCCCTATTTCAATGGGATGCCACCTATGGGATAAGGGTTGAGAAATTTTGAGATTTTGGCATGTGATAAAAGAGGAAAAAGTTAGAAAAAAATTAAGAAAAAAGATAAAATATTGAGAAGAAAAAATAAAAAGAAGAAAAGTGAGAAAAAAGGCAAGTATGGTGTGCTTGTCCTAGGGTTTGATTTTTTCATATGTTGAAGTACAAAATCAAATCCGAGGTTGTAAGATTTCTAGAGAAAATTCTCTTGACATAATCCTAGTAGAAGAATCGATGGCAAAAGTGTGTTGGTGAGATTGTTCTTCGAGAAGGAAGTCTATAGTGTTCTTGTGAAGAAAAGACTGCGGCGATGTACTGGTTGGGAAGGACCTTGATCATCTTCCGTGTGGATCATCATTGGAGGATTTATACTTTAGAATCTTATAGAGATCACCTTCTTACCATATTGCTCATTTTACCAAGTATAAGTTTCTAACTCTATGCATGCTTGATTTTTGTTTGCTCAACATCTATAAGGTGATTCTAGGATTTGAGTTCCGGTTGGATAATTTTAAATGTTAAAGCTTTCAACATGCATATTAAAATTTTTTAAAATCTATATTTCACTGCATGATCGAAACCTAATAGTGGTATTAGAGCCACCTTTGTTAGATTCGATCAAACAAATGCCTAAGTTGTAGTAAAGATTTGATTTGATTCATATTTTGCCAATTTGCTATATCGATTTGAGCATCGATCTTGAAATCAAAAATTATTTTTGATTTTATTTGAATCATGAATATAAATTTTAGTTATTAAATTTAAAATTTGCAATAATATGGAATTTAATGGTTCATGATTGTTTGATGCTTAAATCATTTTAATTAAGGGTGTATTGTATTTACTTGCCTAATTCGATTAGGGTTTTATAAGTTGACTCAACTTGTTATATGTTAAGTCAAAACTATTTGTACACCCTTTGTGATTATAGTAAACATTTTTGGCATGATAATATGAATAATATTATAACTTGAAAAGCATGTTGTATAGCATAAAATGTAATATGTATGTTATATAGTATGTAGAAGTTAGGATGTGCTGAGACCAGTCTATGACCCTCTACAAAAATTAAATTAAATTATAATATCAGGATTCACTTAAAAATTGAATGTCAAATTCATTTGATCAATTGGTGTCTAGGTAAGTGTTATGGGTGATTTTCTAATTAAATCCGTATGCTAGCCTGGTCAACTATGTTGGTGTCTAAGAAAAACTACGGAGAGCCTCCCACCTACTTACCTAGCCAATTTGATCTAATTGAGTTTCGTACTTAGATTGATTAGTGATATAGACACTACAAAGGCATTCCTTCATATTTAGTCAATAGAGTATGTCAAGATCTTAGTAAGCTTGTTGTGCTATCCATAAGACTTACTATAGAAATTGATATGATGTTGACTAAGTGTATACTGATACTTATAGCATATTTGAATAGTATTATTTTATTATGCTATCCATAAGAGCAGCATTATTTGAGTATGATCATATGGAAATGAAGGATTAATTTAACTAGAACACTATAGTTTGTTATGCTATCCACAAGACTATGAGTGTTCTAGAGGCAAAAAAAATATTGAGAATTGTATAAAGTATAAATAGTAAAGAGTTACCTACTCTTGAACTTATGAATGCTTGTTGTTCTATCCACAAGATATTTGTGAGGAATAAGGATCTTAACCCCACTTAGAAATATGATGATATTTCTTATTTTTCATACTTTAGGGCTATAAAATTCATTAAAATAGTGAGAGACATAATTAGACAAAAGTCCTAATCCAGTTGTGCCTGTCATCATGAGTTGTCCACTTACACAGTGTTCTTGTTATTATAGATTAAGTGCTTAATGGCATCCTCACTATCACTTTGTGGCATACTAGATGCAAACAAATTGATCGGATGAAATTATGTGGACTGATTGAGAAATTTAAAAATAGTTCTCACATAGAAAAAAGTCTCCTATATACTGGATACCTTGCACCCAATACGATTGGAGAAGATGCATACGAGGAAAGGCCACATATAAAATATGGAAGGATGACAGTGTGACTATCAAGTGTATCATACTTGTCTCCATGAACATGAGCTTCAAATACAGCATGAAGGCATGGATGTTCTTTTTATACTCCTTAATCTAAATGAGTTATATGGAGAACAAAGCTGAACTGTTAGATATGAGATATCTAAGTAATTATTCCATGACAGAATAAGTGAAGGCACGTCCGTGCAAATTCATATCCTTAAGATGATTGATCTGATCACTCGTCTGGGATAATTGGGTTTCACCATGGATGGTGAGCTTAGTCAGGATTTGATCTTGCAGTCACTCTCTGATTTCTTCTCTCAATTTGTCGTTAACTTCCATATAAGCAAACTAAATATTAGCCTGCCTGAACAGCTGAATATACTTAAAATAGCAGAGAGCCATTTCAAGGATGAAAAAGCTCTAGTTCTTCTTGTAGATAAGATCTCCAAGAAGAAAAATAAGAAGGATTCTAAGAAAAAGATGAACTCTATGCTAGCATCTTGAAGAAGAAGGCAAAGAAAGCCTCCACCAAGGGTACTGGCTATCATTACGACAAGGATAGGCAATGGAAGAGGAATTGTAAGAAATACCTTATAATTTTGAAGCACAAGGAAGCAAATGCTGCTAAAGGTTTATATATGATACAAACAAACTTATCATTAAGTACTTCAACTTCAGATTCTTGGATATTGGATACTGCCTGTAGCTCATACCTTTACAAATCATTGTAGAGTCTGTAGGAAATAAGAGTCTGAATGAAGGTGACTTCGTGTGTTTAGCGCTAATGGAGAATCCATCCAAGTCGAAGCCATAGGAATCAAGATGTTGAAGTTACCTTCGGATAAAATTTTGAAACTGAAGATCTATTATTATATTTCAAAAATTATTAAAAATATTATTTCTGTATCTTTGTTATTAGAACAAAGGTTTGAAATAAAAATTAAGAACAATGGTTGTTCTATTTATCTTTTTAATGAATTTTATGGAAATGCTTATATTAATAATAGTCTTTTATTCTTATCACTTAATGATAATATACTTCATGTTGATAATATGAAGAAAAAGAAGAGAAAAGATGTGAATGTCACATACCTCTAGCACTACCGATCTGATAATATAAATAAGTCAAGAATTAATAAGTTATACAAAGATAAATTCTTTAATCCTTATGATTTTGAATCATATGAAACTTGTGAATCTTATTTAATAAGTGATATATTTTTATATTTATTGTAGATAATTTTGGTAATTTATGGTGCTAACATCTTCTTAAAAATCCTAATTTCATAAATTTATTAAATTTTTATAAAAAATAAGTGATTTTGAAAAAAATATAAAATTAGATATATTTATAAAAAAATAGATGTTAATTTAATTGAGTAATTTAAGTATCAAAATGATGAAAAATTTTTAAAAAATTTAATGCATATTTTTTTCTATTTTTCAGGCAAAAAAATCAGAGCAAAAATAGAGCCAAAATATCCTAAAAACAAAGAAAATAGCTTTGGTGTACGGTGGACCGATCGGTCGGTCCATAGAGCCAGGGTGCAGTCCACAGAAAACTTCACGCAGTCCACAAGCATGGTTCATAGTGAGAGAGGAATTTTTGCATGATCCGATGGCCCAAAAGCGATCCATCAAGTGATTAGACGGTTGAGAACGCTCCTGACTGTGTTAAGGATTTAAATTGCATGATCGACATCCAAAACTTTATCAGAACCCAGATCCAATGGCTGACATTCGATCTGACTTTGATAAGGATTAAAACTATGGATTTTGATCAGATCTGAATGGTCCGAAGCTGATCCGATGGTCAGAAATATTCTTAGGGGGATTAATATGATTTTTAAGGTTTTAGGACTCCTTTCCTACCAAAAAATTATGAAAAATTTATCTATAAATAAGAGATCTGGGAATAAGCTTTGAGATAAGAAAAATTGAGTAGAAAGTATAAAAAAAAATAAAAAAAAATAAAATAGCATTAGGAATCCAAGGAAAAGAAGGAGAGAAGTCGGTTCGCTCTATGAAGTATGACGGAAGATGGAGAGGTCATCAACCATCTTTCCAATGAGGCTTGGCTGATCAACTTTAGATCCTTATTATAGTTTTATTTTTATTTTATTTTATTATTTTTTTAAATTTTTTGTACTTAAATTTTAATTTCAATTAATGCAAAATTTATTTTCCTACACTTTAAATTCCTGTCTTTTATTTTTTGCATATAGATGCTAGGATCTAATTAGTAGATCTTAGTACCAATTTATTTTTATACTTTTTAAATTTTTATTATTTATTTTTATTACAAGTAGATGCTAGGATTTAGTTAGTAGATCTTAGTATCTGATTTATTTTTATATTTTTAATTTTTATTTTTGACTTAAATTACTTTCTCTAAAATTTTATTTTCTTTTTGTAAAATCAAAGATTTCAAATCAAAATCCCACCTTCTCTGTGGATTCGACCCGACTCACTACTTTCTACATATTTTTAATTTTTATTGAAGTCAAAATTTGATTGATAATTACGGTGTCCTAACGATAGCATCGCGATCGTATCAATTTTTGGCACCGTTGTCGGGGAAGACATCAATTTTAATATTTGATTTTTTTAATTTTTTGTGACTATTGCTTACTAACTTTTTTTATCTTTTTGCAAAAAAAATTCAAAAATTTAAAAAAAAGGAAAGTTAGAAAGCTTCCAAGTTGGTGAGATCAATCCTAACCCTACCTTAACTATTTTTTTAGTATTAATTACTATTTTTTAATTAACCTAAAATTTATCTACATAAATCTAATAAAAATTGCATGACAAGAGTAGAAACTTAATTTTTAGGAGCATTCATCATTGTAGATTTATTTTTGGTGATCGCTAGAGACAAGAAGCTTTCAAGTTTTATTAGTTTCATGCATCTAATTTAGTTGCATAGAACCCCTTATTTGAAATTGGTTGTGCATATTCATCTGAAATCAATTTAAGGGCAACACCCATAATAAGATAAGGTGGGGATTGCATCACTTTTTCTTGATCCAAAAACAAGCAACCAGCATCCCACATTAACCCTAGCCTAACTAAAATCAAGTAGACATTGGCCCCTAGTATTAATCGAGTTCAGTTCTAAGTATTGTGGTCAAGTCAAGTGCTAAGTAAGTCCAGACTCACTCCTGAAATTGTGTCTAAGGCAAGAGGTTATAAAGACTCAGCCTAAGTAGATTTATGGTTATTTAATTGGTTCCATTAGCTTACCTGGCCAATTCAATTGGTGTCTAAGGCAAGCAATAGGGGGACCCCCACGATCCCACCTCTTACCTGGCTAGTTGAAGGAAGTGAGAATAAACCCAATTTGTATCTAGACTAAGCCACTCTACATCAAACTATTAGGTCTAAAAAATCCATAGTGTCTAGGTTTAATTGTTTGCTAACTTGATTGTAATTAATACTAAACCACAACTAATTCTTCCCACCTTACGTATCTAGGTCTAGGCTATTTCTTTCTTCTCTCTCCATTTCTCTTAAAAAAAAAAAAAAAATCAAAACAAAACTTGAATCATACATTAGGGTTTGCACTGGTATATGTAAGGTAGAAGATTTCTCTATTCTGAACTAGTTGAACCTAATCCTGAGATTGAATGATTGATTCATATTAAACCTGAAAATCAAATGGCTGGAGATCCTAGAGAACCACCTAGGCAGATGAAAGAATATTTTATTCCTTCCACCTATAACCCCATCAACTTGTATCCACTTACCTGATATTCCTGCAAGCCACTATGAGATCAAGTCGACCACAATCTAGATGCTTCATTTTTCTATGGGAATACTAATGAAGATCTTACAAGCATCTGGATGAGTTCTTAGAAATTTATTCTACAGTGAAAATTTAAAATTTTACTGATGATGCACTTAGATTGACCTTATTCCCTTCTCACTTAAAGACAAAGCCAAGTACTGGCTTGCACAATAGGGAGACCAATCCAAACTTGGGCTGAAATCAGTATTTCTTAATAAATTCTATCCCATAGGTCGAACCAACACCATGAGGCGAGCCATCACTGGATTTGCTCAGCTTTCAGGAGAACAAATTCATGATCATAGGAGATACTTAAGGAACTTCTTAGAAAATGCCCACATCATGGTCTATCTAAGTGGCAAATTGTTCAAACTTTTTATGAGGTTTAGGTGACCAATACAAACAAATGGTAGATGCATCTTATGGGGGTACATTCATGAGTAAAAGTGAGGATGAAGTCTACATTTATTTGAAACTTTGAATGAAAATTCAATCAATCATGCTTCATTATCCTCCTACGAAAGATCAATCTCTCACCAAAAGTGGGTAAGAATTTTTGAGATCAAGCAAACAGACTCTAGTCCTAAGGCCGATCTGAACCTAATAGCCTAAAGATTAGATAAAATCGACTTCTTGCCCAAAATTTGATCAGTTCCTAGCATTAGGTCAACAATCTCCTGCACAATACACACCACCACCTAATTATTAGAAGATTTGTTCTATCTGTGCTAGCTCAGCCCATCATGTGAGCGAATGTCCCACGACTGCATAGTTTTCACCTTTCATTCAAGAACAAGTTCAAGCTATCCAAGGTTACTCCAAATCTGTCAATGATCCATTCTTAACACATATAACCAAGATTGGAGGAACCATTCTAATTTTTCTTGGAGACCCCAAAGACTCAGGCTCAGACCCAAATTTTTTCTGTGTAGAACTTTCAGAATAGGCTCCAATACCAAAATTATACTTATAATAGTGGTCAGCCTACTCAGCCATCCTATTATAATTAGCCGTCATACCACCTCCTCAACAGACCAATCTAACCAATGATAGATTTAGTCAACTTCAACAAATGATTATG
The DNA here is from genome assembly GCF_000442705.2 of Elaeis guineensis. NCBI lineage: Eukaryota > Viridiplantae > Streptophyta > Magnoliopsida > Arecales > Arecaceae > Elaeis > Elaeis guineensis. The sequence continues at coordinate 31,286,398 of NC_026007.2, forward strand.
ATCCAACAGTAATCTCTCGCTAGGTTAGAAGCATAAATAAATCAATTAATTGAATCTATCGTGAGGAGAGAACTAGGTCAATTGTCAAACAAACTAATACCGAATTTTGAAAATGATCCACCCATCCACCAATCACCTGGACCTAGTCATCAATCCAATGTCCCACCTAAGAATCTCCAATTTGAAAGTGACAATGCAATCTCTGAGCTTACAAGAGATAAAATTCTTAAGAACTCATACCAAGACCAGGTGAGTGAGGCTAGTACTGATGCTAGCCGAAATATAAATTTGAAAGAACATGTTAGTACTGAGACTAATCCGATAGAAGAACTTGAGCTCAAAATTGATACTAAGAAGATAGCAGATGAGTTACCTGAGATATATTCACCAAAAGTTTCATTTGCTTCAGCTTTAGAAATCGGTTCTTCTTCTTTAGAATTACCATCCCCTCCAGAATTGAAATTGCCCTTGATCATATCTGAATATACATGTTTAGAATTAAATGGTACCCTTTCAGCACCCATTACTTCAAACTCAACTCCTAACCTAAAAACTCAATTCATGAGCATTTTAGAAGAACAAATAGGAGAAATTCTTGATAAACAAAGGTCTGTGAATGAGTTTATGAATTATCTTACTACAATTAAAAATGAAGATGTAAAATACTTTTTGAAGAATGGTAATAAAATATTAAAATTATCAAAGGCTATCTTCTTGAGATTGGCAATCCAAACCATTGGAATTTGTCAATCCAATATTCGACACGGGATAGGTGAGAGAATCAGCATGATCTGGCTGAAGATGGCAAACTTCGTGCTTCCTGAGAGGTAACTCAGTTTTCAAGTTTTCGATTTTTGCTTTTGTCTTTGCTTTCTTTTGCATTTTGTTTAGGATAATCAAGTCTTACTTTATGTCTTTTGTAGGGATCTGAAAATAATCTTGACTAAGTTGAGAGGAGAATTAGTATTGAAAAGACTTATGGATCAGGTGTTATCTCTCATTTTTTTTCTCTTTACATGCATCGTTCATTTTTCCTATTTCATTGAGGACAATGTTGATTAAGTTGGGGGGGAGAATAAAAAAATCCTCAAGTAAGTTAGCATTTAGTATTTAAGCATCTGATTATACTTAAGAGTCAAGTTAAACCAAGCATTTTTAAAAGAAAATTGATGTACAGATCAGAGAGTTTGTGAGATATTGAGGGATCAAGTATTAAGAAAACTCAATAAAGAGTTAAATTTAGAACTTAAATAGTTTTCTTTGAGCATTTCTAAATCTTTCTACCAGCATCAAAGAAGAGTTTACTTCTTATGGGCTTGTGTAAAGTAACTATACATTTCTTCATATATTAAAAATTTTTTTTTTTCAAGTACTTCATGCTGAGTAACCAGACCTCTTTGCCTGAGCAAGCATTGAGTTTCACATCAAAAGGTATGAAGGACAAAGAAGCTTTATTGTAAAGTTAGTTTTAACTCGTAGCCTGTTTGATTCGAAGAAGTAGGTTCGAGGGGTATTTTATACCTAGTGCCCTCAAGCCATCTGGTTTGGGAGTCATTGACTGAAAACTTACTACATGGGTCAAACAGAAAGCTTAAAGGATTAAAACACTCAATAGCAGTATAATATTTTAAAAAAAAATCAATCAATAAATGAAGGACAAAAGTAACAATATACTTGTCTATGTGAAGGTGAATGATTTGAAGATAAAGGTAGCAAAAATTTGGAAAAATTTAGAAAAAGTTTAGTGTTCTTAGTTTAACTGTCATATTGACTAGTATTAATACCCCAATGATATACCTCATTTACACTCTACTGAACATCAGTGGTCCTTTTGAAAATTGTTTGATGAAATTTGAGATTTTAAGTTAAACAGTATTTGATTCTAAATTCTTTCTTTACTCGAGGACGAGCAAAGTTCAAATTGAGGAGTGTGATAAGTGATATATTTTTACATTTATTATAGGTATTTATGATAATTTATGGTACTAACATCTTCTTAAAAATCCTAATTTCATGAATTTATTAATTTTTTTTAAAAAATAAGTGATTTAAAAAAAAATATGAAATTAGATATATTTATAAAAAATAGATATTAATTTAATTAAGTAATTTAAGTACCAAAATGCTAAAAAAATTTTAAGAAATTTAATGCATATTTTTTCTTATTTTTCAGGCAAAAAAATCAGAGCAAAAATAGAGCAAAATATCTTAAAAAATAAAGAAAATAGCTTTCGATGTACGGTGGACTGGTCGATCAGTCCACAGAGCCAGGGTGTGGTCCACAGGCATGGCTCACCATGAGAGAGGGGTTTTTGCACGATCCGATGGCCCAGAAGTGATCCATCAAGTGATCAGAAGGCTGAGAATGCTTTCGACTGTGTTAATAATTTAAATTGCACGATCCGACAGTCAGAACTTTATCAGAACTCAGATCCAATAGCTGACATTCGATCCAACTTTGATAAGGATTAAAACTATAGATTTTGATCAGATCTGGACAGTCCGAAGCTGATCTGATGGCCAGAAATATTCCTAGGAGGATTAATATGATTTCTAAGGGTTTTAGGACTCTTTTTCCTATCAAAAAATTATGAAAAATTTATCTATAAATAGAGGGTTCAGAAATAAGCTTTAAGAGAAAAAAAATTGAGTAAAAAATATAGAAAAAATATAAAAAAAATAAAATAACTTTAGAGACCCAAGAAAAGAAGGAGAGAAGTCGGTTCGCTCTATGGAGTATGATGGAAGATGGAGAGATAATCAACCATCTTTTCGATGAAGCTTGGCTGATTAACTTTAGATTCTTGTTATAGTTTTATTTTTATTTTATTTTATTATTTTTTTTAAATTTTTTATACTTAAATTTTAATTTCAATTAATACAAAATTTATTTTTCTGTACTTTAAATTCCTGTCTTTTATTTTTTGCACATAGATGCTAGGATCTAATTAGTAGATCTTAGTATCAATTTATTTTTATATTTTCTAAATTTTTATTATTTATTTTTATTGTATGTAGATGCTACGATCTAGTTAGTAGATCTTAGTACCCGATTTATTTTTCGCACTTTTAATTTTAATTTTTTGACTTAAATTACTTTTTTCAAAATTTTATTTTTTTTATAAAATCAAAGATTTCAAATCAAAATCCTACCTTCTCTGTGGATTCGACCCGACTCACTACTTTCTACATATTTTTAATTTTTATTGAAGTCAGAATTTGATTGATAATCATGGTGTCCTAACGACAGCATCGTGATCGTATCGTTATTTCATGAGTAAGATGATCAAGACCCCATTTACTGATATGAAGAAAAGGTGAGTGACATTTTAGACCAGTACATACTTATGTTTGTGGTCCAATGTTGACTTAGATCAGAGGAGGATACTCCTACTTCATCACATTTACTGATTATAAGTCAAGATTTGGATATGTGTATTTAATGAAATACAAGTCCGAAGCCTTTGACAAGTTTAAAGAGTATCAAAGAATGGTTGAGAGACAAACTGGCAAAAGTATTAAAGCTCTTCGATCTGATCAAGAAAGAAAATACTTAACTAGTGAGTTTCTTGATCATTTAAAATAAAATAATATTCTCTCTCAGTGGGCACCTTCTTACACTCCATAATTAAATGGTATTATGAAAAGGAAGAATCACACCTTATTAGATATGATGTGGTCTATGATATGTTTCACAGATCTTTTGATCTCATTTTGGAGATATGCTCTCGAGACCGCGACATATGTTTTGAATAAAGTACTGTCAAAATCTATCTCTAGCACTACATATGAGATATGGAAAGGAAAGAGACCCAGTCTTAAACACCTTCAGATTTGGGGTTACCCTGCTTATGTGAAAAATATTGATGGATATAAGCTTAGTGCTAGAGAAATACAGATTTGTAGGTAATGGCAAGGAGAGTATAGGATACTACTTCCACCATCCTACTCAACAAAAGGTGTTTATTAGTAGGCATACCATTTTTTTGGAGAAAAAGTTCATCAAAGAAGGAGGCAGTGGGAGGATAATTGAACTTGAAGTAGTTCTAGACCTACAATCTATCTAGAATCAGTATGTGGAGAATTCATAAGCCGATACTCAATCAGAATTGCTCATTGTTGAGGCACAGCCACTACATACACTTCCTCTTTGAAGGTCAAATAGAGTGCATAATATACCACTCAAGTATGGATTTGTCATTGAAAATGACAACACGTCCCACATCATTGAGAATAATGATCCACGACCTATTCAGAAACAGTCATAAGTAGTAACTCTGACAAATGGCTTGAAGTCATAAAATTCGGAATGGACTCCATATATACCAACCAAGTTTGGATTTTGGTTGATGCATTTGAGGGTGTGACTCCAAGAGGCTGCAAATGGGTCTTCAAAAAGAAGATTGGAGTAGATGGCCAGGTAAAAACCTATAAAGCCAGGCTGGTGGTAAAAAGTTTCAGACAAAAATAAGATGTTGATTATGAAAAAATCTTTTCATCCGTTACCATGCTCAAGTCTATTTAGATTATACTTGCTATTGCTGTATACCATGACTATGAGATCTGGTAGATGGATATCAAGACTGCCTTTCTCAATAAAAACCTTGAGAAGAAAGTCTATATGACTCAGTCAGAGAGATTTATCTTCAGTGAGAGAGCAAATCAAATATGTAAGCTAAATAAATCTATTTATAGATTAAAGCAAGCATCGAAGAGTTGGAATATCCATTTTGATGAGACAGTCAAATCGTTTAGCTTTATCAAAAATATGGATGAACCTTGTGTGTACATGAAGATTAGAGGGAGTACTATTATCTTCTTAATCTTGTATATAGATGACATACTATTTATTAGGAATGATATCCCTATGTTGCAATCGATCAAGACATCGCTATCACAAAAGTTTTTTATGAAAGATCTAGGTGAAGTGTCCTATATACTTCGTATAAAGATCTATAGGGATAGATCAAAAAAGATGCTTGGCTTGTCCCAGTCAAGGTACATAGATCTTGTGTTGAAGAGGTTCAACATGAAGAAAAGTAAAAGAGGTTACTTGCCCATGAGTCATAGCATACAACTCTTTAAGAAGATGTCTCCTAAGACACCAGAAGAGAGAAATAGAATGAGTTCTATTCCTTATGCCTCGACTGTAGAATCGATAATATATACCATGTTGTATACCAGGTCTGATGTGGCTTATGTCTTGGACATTGTAAGCAGATTTTGGATAGATCCAGAGGAGGATTATTGAAAATCTATGAAAAATATACTCAAGTACGTGAGGACTAGAGATATTTTTCTTATATATGGAGGATCTGATTTGAAATTAAAAAGTTATACTGATTCTAATTTTCAATCTAATCCGGATGATAGCAAATTCATATCTAGATATGTTCATCCTATATGGTGGAGCAGTAAGTTAGAAGAGTTTCAAACAGCAGACTGTTGCTGACTCAGTCACTAAGGTCTATACATTGCTACTAGTGAGGTTGCTAAGGAGGCCGTCTGGATGAAGAAGTTTATCTCAAACTTTGGTGTGGTTCTGAGAATTGAAAAACTAGTACCACTTTATTGTGACAATATTAAGATAGTGGCTCAAGCCAAAGAACCGAGGCCTCATCTTAAATCCAAGAACATCCTAAGGCGATTCTACCTCGTTCAAAAGATAGTCGAAAGATGCGATGTGATCGTAAAGCGAGTTGACATTAAAAACAATATAGTAGATCTGTTCACTAAGACCTTGTCATTACAACAGTTTGACTGCCACCTAGATTGAATGGGCATCAAGTATATGGATGATTGGCTTTAGTGCAAGCGAGAGATTGAAAGAATGAGATCCTACAAGCCAATCACATGTGGGATGCGATGGGATGTTTTTCTATATTTTATCTTTCAAACTCATGTACTTGACATTGTTAATTAATAAAATAGATATTTCGATTCATTATATGCTGCATCTTATTATTGTTTTAAGATTATAATGAATCCCATAGATCTGGGCAATGATTTTAGGACTGTGATGAGATCACTCCAGTGAGACCTAAATCCTTGATAGTCTTGATCTAAAATATTCTCAATCATTGATTCATTAAGTTAGAAATTAATGATATCGATAAGACTGGCACATCCTATGTATGCTCAGTGGTGAGGGTGGTTGATCTCACAACCACTTGTGCGGCGAAACCACTACAAGGATGTGGGTGCTCATTAGAGAATGAATTCACTGAATTAATTTATGAGAGAATATCTGATGGAGTCTTATTTACATGTCAGCTGATTGCTCTCTAGTAGGAGTTGTGCAAGTGATCCTTGGATTTGAGATCACTATAGTACCTTATGTATATGAATCTATATTTTGGTTTACTTCTTAACTTAGTTCTTTGATCCTTGTATGGAGTGCTCTGGATGTGGTAAAGTGTGCATGGAGGTTGTGAGTAGTCAATAAGACATCGGTCACTTCTAATAAGAGGAGCGAACATCCTATGTTATCTTATAGGTTGATAATTTTAAAAGTCTTTGATTAAAGCAGGATGATAATTAGAAAGATATTTCTAATGTATCATCAACTAAATCATCACTTTTTGATCAAGATATATTTAGATAAGCAATTAAGCTTGACATGATTCCATGCCTAAAGCTCATCTGGGGTGTTGTTTGACTAAAGGATTGAATTGCACGATAACTTGCCATTGAAAGATATTTTGATAATTTTTACCAAATTTTATCTCTTTTAGGTAGTCATGACACGTTGCTAGAGATCAATCTTAACTTGTGGACTCATAAAAATTAAAAAACTTTAATTCAAAAATTAATTAGGAAGAGTCTTAGTTAATTGGGGCACTTGGACTAACCTAGTCTAATCGGATTAGAGCTTGGTCAAGAGCCTGAGTTCACTGCTGGCTAGATTTGAAACTCAATGGGTCACACATTTTGAGATTTAATCTTGATCTAATTTAATTAAAATTTATTATAAATTTTAGGGGTTAATTTGATATGCTAGCACATTGTATTAACCCAAGTTTCCTTTTAGGTTAAGTTAAAAGTATTTGAGCTAAACCAAACCTGTTGCCTTTGACATGATTGGATTAGGTCTATTTTAATTGGATTCCTATTTAACTTGAAAGTGTTTCAAGTGTGGAAGGACTCCTCCATGCCACCTGGTGTCCATGCCAAAAATAAATGCCGTCCACTCCTTTTGTGCGTTAAGGAAGATGGAGAGTCCTCCTTTAAGTCTCTTATCTATCTATTCATTTCCATCGATTTTTTATATTATCACACCCTAAAAAATATAAGAAATTTATGGACCTAGAAGATAAGGAGTCCTTCTATGTAAAGGCTCTTCTATGCCACTTAATTCATCGAAGAATTTATTTCTCTGCATGAAGAAGTGGAGCACCAAGAGTTGGCGCCCCTTGGACTTCTTTCCCTATTTAAATGGGATGCCATCTATGGGATGGGGGCTAAGAAATTTTGAGGTTTTGGCATGTGATAAGAGAGGAAAAAGCCAAAAAGAAATTAGAAAGAAAGACAAAAAAATTGAGAAGAAAAAATAGAAAGAAGAGAGGTGAGAAAAAAGGCAAGTGTGGTGTGCTTGTCCTAGGATTTGATTTTTTCATGTGTCAGAGTACAAAATCAAGTTCTAGATTGTGAGATTTATAAAGAAAATTCTCTTGGCATGATCCTAGTAGAGGAATTGAAGATAAAAGTGCATTGGTGTGATCCTTCTTTGAGAAGAAAATCGGTAGTATTCTTATGAAGAAAAGGTTGGGACGGTGCATCGGTTTGGAAGGACCTTAATGATCTTCTGTGTGGATCACCATTGGAGGACTTCTACTTTGGAGTCTTGTGAAGATCACTTTCCTACCATATTACTCATTTTAACAAGTATAAGTTTCTAACTCTATGCATGCTTGGTTTTGGTTTGCTCAACATCTACAAGGTGATTTTAGGATTTGATTTTTAGTTGGATAGTTTTAATTGTTAAAGCTTTCAACATACATGTTAAAATTTTTTAAAATTCATATTTCGTTGTGTGATTAGAACCCAACATCGACCATGATCGAACTTCGGATCGATCTCTTTTTGGACTTCGGATCAGCTAGGATCGAACTTTGGATCGGCCACGTTTTGGACTTCAGATTGGCGAAGATCTAACTTCGAATGGGCCAGGATCTAACTTTGGATCAGCCTCTTTTTGGACATTAGATCAGCCTCTTTTTGGACTTCGGATTGGCCAGGATCTGACTTCGGATTGGCCTCTTTTTGGACTTCGGATCGGCCTCTTTTTGGACTTGGTCAGGATCTAACTTCGGCTTTGGTCTTTATTTTGATTGTGGCCTCAACTTTGATTTTGATGCTCATAGGCTTGTAGTTTTTCAAAAGAAAAAAAAATGAAGTAAAGGGTGAGGGCTTAAGAACCTTTTTCCAAAAAAAATTTATACAAATCTTTTGAAGCTTGCTTTCTCTTTCGGTCTGGATTGCATGCCCCTCATTATTGGACCCAGCCGGGAGTGTAGATTACCCATGGGACTCTCTATAAGAAGTCCCCCCTAATAGATTGGTGAAAGACCTTCATAAGGAGAATGGTTGCTGCGATTGTGGCACAGTGGCCTTCTTTCTTTGGGACTCTTTTCTTTCAAATACTTGGAATCTCAAAATTGACCAACTTTTTGTTTCCCCGGGAGTCGGTAGAGGAGATTTATGAGGCCACCTCCAGTGACTAACATGGAGCATGATTTCTGATCAGAGCTCCTATCGATTAACATATCTTAGCATTAAGATACCTCAAGGATGCTCTCCTTGATGACATTGTAATAGGTTGTGCACTTTTTTCCAAAGACAGGCATGTCCTTCCTCTAGCATCAATCTGTTGCAGATAAAATTTATCTCGAACCGGAGGTGCTGGAGCATGATAAAGCCCGACGAGTTGATGGTGAACTTGTAAGAAAAGCCAATGGTGGCTCCGACGGAAACCCTCCAATGCTCAAGTTAGATTTCTCGCAACTGATGAAAAAGAGTGCGTATTATTGAGAGGGAGAGGAGGCATACCTTTTAGATCCTCATTTTAGCTCTATATAAGGGAAGCTGGAGCCATAGGAGAGTAGAGGTTGTTAGAGATATTTTGTCTACCATTAAATATCCTCGAGAGCCATGCTTGGCAATGTCACCTCATGGCATGTGGAGGTCATCCCTGTTAATGGCATAGGCTAACAAGCGATGGCTAGGGAACGTTGGGAGGGGGGGGGGGCTTCTATACTGATGATTCCTCCCATTTATTAATGGGAGGATGTGACGGTCTATAGAGAGGCCTCACAGGTGTTGCCCAGCTATGCAACCCAAGAGGGGGGGGGGTGAATTGGGTTTTAAAAAATTTAAGCTTAACTAATTACTTATGAAAAGTATTTGTTAAAAGCTTGATGAATGAGGAGAAAGACTTTAGTTCAAGATTAATTACCTAAAGCAAGAATGCAAGGATATAATAAAGAAATAAAGAGAAACAATAAAGCACACCACAAACACAAGGATTTATAGTGGTTCGGTGCCAACCTTGCACCTACATCCACTCCCCAAGCTCCTACTTGGGAATTCCAATCCACTATACTTGTATTCAACCCGAATACAAACGTCGGAACCTCCGACACTAGCTATCCCAAGCTAGTCCACTTGTTTCTCGGGTACAAGCCAACCCAATATACTCCGATTTCAGGTTCGGATCAACCTTCCCTTGTTTTGAAAACTCTCCAAAAACAAGAACAATCACTCACAAAGAGTAAGACAGTTTAGAGCACAAATAAGTACAAGAATAGCTCCTTAAATGAGCGAATATAACATTAAATACACTTTACTCAAATGAAGAATCCCCTTTTGGATTTCCTCAAGGTGGATGAAGAGTTGAATGAACGCTTGAGGAATAGGTGAGCTTTGATTGAAGGCTTCTTGAAGGCTTTGAAAGAGCTCTTGATCAAGGTTGAAAAGTTGGCTTGAAAAACCCTCTCTTTGAATGCTCTTGAATGCCCTTTTGAACGCTCTTGCTTTTCTCTTTCAAAATCTCTTGTATGTCTCGTGTATATTGTAGATCTCTTGTATCTCTCGTGTATATTGTAGATCTCTTGTATCTCTCGTGTATATTGTAGATCTCCTTTTTGTTTTCCACCTTTTAAAACCTTTTATAGCTTTAAGAAACAAAGGAAAACATTTTAGGCAGAAAAAAAGCCGTTAGAGCATTTAACGTGAGCATTAAAGGCAACTAAAACGGGCAAAAAACTAGCCGTTGCGGACAATTCTCGTCGCAGGGGTCGACTCATAAGGGTCGACTCATGCCTGGGGGTCGACCCCATGGGGTCGACTCACAGGGTGTGCCAACAAAAAATCTACGTGCCAATCAGCACATTGTGCCATGAGTTGACTCACGGGTCGACTCATGATTTTCAAACATGCATAACTTTCAAAATACAAGTCCAAAATCAATAAAATTTTTACCATTGGATCATAAATCTTTTGTTCTATCATTTGATACTATCAAATCAGAGTTTTGATAAAATTACAATTTTACCCCTGAAGAGCACAAAGACTTTTTCAAATAAAAAATATTAGTGCTCCTTCAATCTGCTTTGTAATCATCAAAATCAATCTTGGAGCAACAATCTCCCCCTTTTTGATGATGACAAAACACTTGAACAAAAGCATTTATGTGAATCATGAATTTCAAAAGAATGCATTATAGGTGCATATGCTTGAAAAGAGTATGATTCTTTTGGTATGTGATAGAAATGGTCATATGCATAAATAATTTGCCCATTTGCTTAAAGATTTGAAGATATGCTCATTGGATTATGTGATTTTGGTGTTAGAGCAGAAAATTTGTTTTTGTTATCAGAGCAAGCTGTATTTTGAAAATTTGCTCATTCTCATTTGATTTTAGTTTTAGCATCAGAGCAAAAAATAATTATGTGCTTTAATTGCTTTTGATACAAAAAATAATTATGTGTGCCAAAGCATATTTAAGAGTTGATTTGAAAAGTGTATTAGATCATTTTGAGTTTAAGATGTATCAGAGCAAGAGAAAAATAAATTTTGCAATGTATCGGAGCAAGAAAAATAATTTTACAATGTTATCAGAAAAAAAAATTTTACAATGTATCAGAGCAAGTTAAAAATTTTAAGATGTATCAGAGTAAGTTAAATTTCTTAAGATGTATCAAGGCAAGTTGAATTTCTTAAGATGTATCAAGGTAAATAAAATTTCAAAAGATGTATCAGAGCAAGTTGGAATTTTGAAGTATATCAGAGCATATTTAAATTTTTAAAGCAAATCAGAGCATATGTAAAGAAGTAATTTAAAAGTTATTTATTTGCATTGTACTTAGCATTGTACTTTTGATATTGTTCTTTAAATTCTCCAATTCATTCATTAATTTCTCATAATTTGTAGTTTTGCTTTTGATGGGTTGCTTTTTCTTTAATTGCTCATAATTTATGGTTTTGCTTTTGATGGATTTTTTTTTTTGTTTAATTTCTCTTTTTTTTTTGATTAATTTCTCCCCCTTTTTGACATCATCAGACATGGTTAACTCCTCCTTTTTCTGAAACATTCTTTAATTTCTCCCCCTTTAGAGTTTATCACAGATGTTTGCTCCCCCTTAATACAGCAATTATTAACAGCAAACAACAACAAAGAGAAGACAATATTTCAACAAGGAGAATATATATAACCAAAATATGATCGACATCATTACAAAAGGTAGAAATATAAGTAAAAGATGATACCATAAAACCATAATTGTTTCAATACATAGTTCATAATATAAAAGTCAACCAGCTAATTGTCAATACATGGCCCCAAAATACAGATCCTAGAACAAGACACTAACACCTAGGATTTAGTAATGATCATGACAAGTCATGGATCGGAGTCATCAGATATGGGATGAGAAGCTGATGGATCTCGACCAGAAGTGCATCCTCTGCCCTGTCTGCCTCTGGCATGAGCAGGAGAGCGAGATGAACTGGGTGGCTGAGAACGCTGAGAGGCTAAGGACTGAACAGAAAGGGTGAGTCTGATGGAATCAAGTACGTTCAGTGCTCTAGAAACAGACTGAAGTAGAGCAGTGAACTGAGTGGATGCATGCTCACTCGATCCTCGGATCTCTTTCCTCAGTAACTCATATCCACCCTCAAGTGCTCCTCTGAGCCTGCCAGCCTCTGCAGTGAGGTCTGTGACCTCAATAGTGGACTCCTGTGGCTGAGGATGGGCCAAAGCAAGGACTTGCCCCTGCAAGTCAAGAACTCTGCCAGTCAGTCTCCAGACGGTGTCCTCAAGCTGCTGAATCCGGATGGACTGATCTGATATCATCTGAAACACAGTGGATATGTGGGGAGTCATGGTCTGATCAGAAGAAGTGGCTCCTGGTGCAAAAGTAGTACTGCTCCACTAACTAGATAGCAAAGAGGCCACATGCTGTGATATCTGCTCGATCTGATCGTCAGCCAGTCTGAACTCTGATTGAGGTGCTCTGCTCTCTGGCTGATACACTGGTGTGGGCATCCTAGTAAACTCTGAAGGGCCAGCCTCTGTATCAGGAATGAACTGGATATCTGGTGATGCTGCCCTGAAGTCATGAATAGGAGATGATGGACCTTCTTCTTCTACTCTGTCTTCAGCTCTATCTTCAGTTCTCTCCCCAGCTCTCTCCTCAGCTCTCTCCTCAGATCCCTTGATCCAACCACCATCAGTCTTTGTAAATCCCATTCGATGCAGGGTGTGTTGGTTGAAGGTGTCCACATGAGAGAGCTTAGTAGAAGCCTCCCCCTCACAGCTAACTCCAAACCTCCTAAATACTCGAGTAAGGGCCATACCAAAAGGCAAGTGTGCCTTGGATCTGTTCAAAGTCTCTCTCATGGCCTCTATCATAAGTGCAGGGAGGTTCAGGGGGGTCTGAGTGATGACATGGAACATGATACAAACATCTCTGCTGGAAAGTAAATCATGCCTACCACTCCTAGGAAAGAAGAGCTTCGTTACCATCTGATGCAGGATCCTCATCTCAATGGACAAAATCTTTGCTTCTAATTTCTTTAAACTCCCTGAATAAGTTCCCCCTAGTATAACACTGATCCCCTCTTCTTTTACTGGGAGTTCCATATAAGAGTAACCCTCACTAGGCAAATGAAGTATTTCTCCCAATATACTAGAATCCAAGCAAATATCAATACCCTTGACTGTTGAAGTCATTGACCCATTTCCATAATGTAGATTCTGGTAGAATTCTCTAACTAGGTCAACATAGGTGACTTCCTTAAGGGAGCAGTAGAAACCCCATCCTTGGTTTTTAATCTTGGTTGCAAATGTAAAACCCTCTTTTTCAAAGAACCGAAAATCTATATTCTTCCCGGTTTCAACTTTTCTATCAGATAGAGGATTCTTACTGGGGCTTAGGGAGGATTGAGGGGGACCTTGAGCAGATACTAAAGCTGGAGTGGGAGCAGTGGAAGACTGAGCAGCTTGCCTTTTCTTTCGGACATTTTCTTCAAGCTCACGGACTGACTTTCTTCTTTGGGGAAGCTTCATCTTCGGAGCCATATTCACTACAGTAGCAGGCAAGGAGACTTGGAGGAACAAGTGAATGAGTGGAGGAGGGATCACAAGAGAGTGAAGAGGGATTTTGGTGGAGAAAAGAGGTGGATTTGGGAAGAACGGTGGAGTGCTAGGGCATGCTCCAACCGTGTCAAACAATGGGAGAAAGCACAAAAATCCCTTTCCAAGGTGGCGATTTTTGGTGGAGAGGAGGAGGGAGAAGTGCCTCGAGCTAGATCCTTGGATTTGGAGCAAAAGGAAATGGAGAAGTCGGCTTTTGGAAGGAGGAAGATGAAAGGATGGGTCAGCTCACGAACAGGATCCCATATAAAAACAATGAGCCCGTGGGAAGTTTGAGGAAATAACAAGTTTGCCATTGAGTCGACTCATGGGGGTCGACTCATGAAGTTCAGAAATTCAGAAAAAATGTGAATAAATTCCAGAAAAATTTGAAATTTTGGGAGAAGGAGTTTTGCTCAAAGATAAGTTTTTAAAATGATAAACTTGAGCTTTTGGGACCAGGATAGATGTTGGAAATTGAGCTCTAAGAATTTTTGACATCAATTCTTGAAAATTGAGAAAAATTTAGGCATATGGATCTAGAATTCCAAGATTTTTCCTAATTTCACAGAATCTATCCTCACTAAGGGCCTTTGTAAAGATATCAGCTAATTGATTTTTAGTGCAAACATATTCAAGAATTATATTTTTGTTTTGAACATGTTCTCTTATAAAATGATGTCTTATTTCAATATGTTTGGATCTTGAGTGTTGAATTGGATTTTTAGATAGATTTATGGCACTTGTGTTGTCACATCTTATTGGTATTTCATTAAGTTTGATTCCAAAGTCTTCGAGTTGTTGCTTAATCCACAAGATTTGAGCACAACAACTTCCGGCTGCAATGTATTCGGCCTCAGCCGTAGACAGTGCCACCGAATTTTGTTTCTTGCTAAACCATGAGATTAGGTTAACTCCAAGAAATTGGCAAGTTCCACTTGTGCTTTTTCTATCTAATTTACATCCAGCAAAATCAGCATCTGAATATCCTAATAAATCAATTTGTGAGTCCTTAGAGTACCATAACCTTAGAGTTTGAGTACCATTTAAGTATCTAAGGATTCTTTTAACAGCATTCAAATGAGATTCTTTAGGATTGATTGATATCTAGCACATAAACAAACACTAAACATGATATCAGGCCTACTTATAGTTAAATATAATAATGAGCCAATCATACCTCTATAGTATTTTAAGTCTACACATTTACCTTCATCATCCTTGTCAAGCTTACATGAGGGACTCATTGGTGTGCCAATTGGTTTACAGTTCTCCATTCCAAATCTTTTGAGTAGTTCCTTGGTGTACTTGCTTTGGGTGATGTAGATTCCCTCTTTTGATTGTTTGATTTGGAGTCCGAGGAAGAAGGTGAGTTCTCCCATCATGCTCATCTCGAACTCCCCCTGTATAAGCTTAGCAAAGTCTTGACAAAGGGATTCATTAGTAGACCCAAAAATTATGTCATCAACATAAATTTGTATAACTAGCATATCATTTTGATTTCTTTTAATAAAGAGGGTTGTATCTACATTACCTCTTGAAAAACCATTATTTAGTAGAAATTTGCTTAGCCTATCATACCATGCTCTAGGTGCTTGTTTTAATCCATATAAAGCTTTATTTAATCTAAAGACATGATTAGGAAAAGCATGATTTTCAAATCCAGGGGGTTGTTCTACATATACTTCTTCAGCAATATATCTATTTAAAAATACACTTTTAACATCTATTTGAAATAATTTGAATTTCATAAAGCAAGCATATGCAAGTAGAAGTCTAATAGCTTCTAATCTAGCAATAGGTGCAAAGGTTTCATCAAAATCAATTCCTTCTTCTTGATTATATCCCTTAGCAACCAGTCTTGCTTTATTTCTAATTACATTTCCATGCTCATCTAATTTGTTTCTAAAGACCCATTTTGTACCAATTATTGAATAATTTTTAGGTCTTGATACTAAGGTCCAAACATTATTTCTTTCAAATTGATTAAGTTCCTCTTGCATTGCATTAATCCAATTATGATCATTTTCAGCTTCTTCAAAAGTTTTAGGTTCAAGATGAGATACAAAAGCACAATGATTAACTACATCTCTAAGTGAAGAACGGGTTTTTACCCCATGCATAGGATCACCAATAATTAACTCCTTAGGGTGGTTGTCAACATACCTCCATTCCTTGGGTAGGTCATTTGTACCTTGAGGTTGTTCTTGAATTTCTTCACCTCTCTTATCTTGTTTGTCTTCTTGATCCTTGTCTTCTGGAGTTGCTGAATCTTTCAGAGAGATCTCCTTCATACCTTCTATTAGTGGATCTGCATCATCAACACCCTCATTCTTCCTTGAAGGAAGATCGTTAGATTCATCAAAAACAACATGTATGGACTCCTCAACTACTAAAGTTCTTTTGTTGAAAACTCTAAATGCTTTACTAGTGGAGGAGTAACCTAGAAAGATTGCTTCATCTGATTTTGCATCAAATTTACCAAGTCTTTCTTTGCCATTATTTAATACAAAACATCGGCAACCAAAAACATGAAAATATGCAATATTTGGTTTTCTTCCTTTCCAAAGTTCATAGGGGGTTTTCTTTAAAAATTGTCTAATCAAAGCACGATTTAAAATGTAATATGCTGTGTTAATTGCTTCCGCCCAAAAATATCTTGGAAGGTTGCTTTCACAAAGCATGGTACGGGCCATTTCTTCTAAGGTTCTGTTTTTCCTTTCAACTACCTCATTCTGTTGGGGTGTCCTAAGAGCAGAGAAGTTATGGCCAATTCCATTTTCATCACAAAAATTTTCAAAGTCTTGATTTTCAAATTCAGTTCCATGATCACTTCTAATATTTTGAATTGAAAACCCTTTTTTATTAGTGACTTTTCGGTGAAATTTAGTGAAAATATGAAAAGTTTCATCTTTGTGTGCCAAAAAGAAAACCCAAGTAAAACGAGAGTAATCATCTATAATTACAAAATCATATCATTTTCCTCCTAAACTAGTGGTTCTAGTTGGTCAAAATAAGTCCATATGCAAGAGCTCTAAAGGTCTAGAAGTTGAAACAATATTTTTGGATTTAAATGAAACTCTAGTTTGTTTACCTAATTGGCATGCATCACAAATTCTATCCTTTTCAAAATTCAGTTTTGGCAAACCAAGAACTAATTCTTTCTTAATTAATTTTGAAAGAGAATGCATACTAATATGTGCAAGTCTACGATGCCAAAGCCAACTAGTCTCATTAACTTTAGCATTCAAGGATACTAGGCATTGCATGTCTAATTTAGCTAAATCATTCAAATCTACCATATAAACATTGCCATGCCTATGTCCTATAAATTTAATGCCATCGTTAATAGGACTAGTCACAATGCAAACAGATGATTCAAAAATAACTTTATACCCTTTATCACAAAATTGACTAATGCTAAGTAAGTTATGCTTTAAACTTTTAACTAACAAAATATTTTTAATGTATTTGGAGGGAGTGATACCAATGTTACCTATCCCGATGATCTTTCCTTTGCCATTATCTCCAAAGGTGACCATCCCTCCATCCTTAGCATCAAGCGTGATGAATTGTGATTCATCACCAGTCATGTGTCTCGAGCATCCACTGTCAAGATACCATTTCCTGTTTCCTCCTTGGGATGCTAGACACACCTGCAAGCAAAAGTCAAGTTTCTGTCTTAGGTACCCAAGCTTTCTTGGGTCCTTTTAGGTTAGTCAAAATGGTTCCTTTTGGAACCCATATTTTCTTTATAGTTGTGTTTGCAGATTTGTTAATAAGGCATGTGTATGATTTATGTCCTATTCTACCACATTTGAAATAAGTAATATTTGTAGACTTGTTACTTGAATAATTTACATAAATATTCTTGAGAAATTTTTATTTCTTCAAGGGGTTATAGCCAAGTCCAGCCTTATCATATACAGCTTTTTGATTATCAAGAATCATATTTAGTTTGTTTGAACTTAAGGTGAACTTATCTACTATAGGTTTCAGCTTGTTAATTTCATTCTTTAAGCTTTGATTTTCTTGAATCAAGGTGGATTTTTTAATTGAAAGGTTTTCAGCTTGTTTCACTAAGGACTGATTTTCCAATTTCAGTTTTTTGTTTTTCATCCCTAGTTTCTTTAATTCATCAATTAAATCATAGAATGCTTCATGCAATTCTTCAAAAGTAAATTCACTAGGGGATTCAGAAGTTACCTCATTTTCGTGTGCCATAAGGCACAGGTTGGCTTGTTCTGTTGAGGTTTCCTCATCGGAGCTTGAGTCATCACTCGCACTCCAAGTCGCTATCATTGCTTTCTTTTTGAACTTTTTGGGACCTTTCTTCAGTTGTGGACATTCGGATTTGAAATGTCCCAGCTTCTTGCACTCGTAGCATATAAGGGGTTGATCTTTCTCTTTCTCTTTGCTTTGTTCCCCTTTTGTGAATGACTTCTTTCTCATCCCCTGTTTCCTTTTTCTTAGAAACTTCTTAAATCTCCGGGTGATGAGAGCCATCTCTTCATCCTGTTCTTCATCTTCAGTGTCATCCGTTTCATCATCAGGCGAAGCTGTGGATTTGAAGGCAATGGTTCTTTTTTTTTTGACTTCATCCTCTTGATGTTGCTTCATGCTAAGTTCATGAGTCATCAAGGATCCAAGAAGCTCTTCTAGAGATAGAATGTTCAAGTCCTTTGCTTCTTGGATGGCAGTCACCTTGGCTTCCCAAGTTCTTGGCAATGACCTGAGAATCTTCCTTACAAACTCACTATTAGTATAAGATTTGCCAAGACTCTTCAAACCATTAATTATATCAGTAAAACGAGTAAACATAGCAGTTATGGACTCATCATGCTCCATTTTAAACAATTCATATTTATGCACAAGCATGTTTATTTTAGACTCTTTTACTTGATTTGTTCCCTCATGGGTTACTTCTAACCTATCCCATATTTCTTTAGCAGATGCACAAGTAGAAATGTGATTAAATTCATTTGCATCAAGTGCACAATAAAGAACATTCATAGCTTTAGCATTTAATTGTGCCAATTTCTTATCAACCTCATCCCATTCTTTCTCGGGTTTGGTTGACTCCTCACCATCTATAATCTTGGTGGGTGTGTGAGGACCGTTCACTATGATACTCCACATATCATAGTCGAGTGCTTGTATGAATATCTTCATCCGAGCTTTCCAATAGGTGTAATTAGACCCATTGAAAAGTGGAGGTCGGTTGGTAGATTGCCCCTCGGCTAGAGAAGTACCGACATGGGTTGCCATAGATCTTTGGCTCTCTGATTGTTAGATCAAAGAAGGGCTAGAGCACCGGGCTCTGATACCACTTGTTGCCCAGCTATGCAACCCAAGAGGGGGGGGGGTGAATTGGGTTTTAAAAAATTTAAGCTTAACTAATTACTTATGAAAAGTATTTGTTAAAAGTTTGATGAATGAGGAGAAGGACTTTAGTTCAAGATTAATTACCTAAAGCAAGAATGCAAGGATATAATAAAGAAATAAAGAGAAACAATAAAGCACACCACAAACACAAGGATTTATAGTGGTTCGGTGCCAACCTTGCACCTACATCCACTCCCCAAGCTCCTACTTGGGAATTCCAATCCACTATACTTGTATTCAACCCGAATACAAACGTCAGAACCTCCGACACTAGCTATCCCAAGCTAGTCCACTTGTTTCTCGGGTACAAGCCAACCCAATATACTCCGATTTCAGGTTCGGATCAACCTTCCCTTTTTGAAAACCCTCCAAAAACAAGAACAATTACTCACAAAGAGTAAGACAGTTTAGAGCACAAATAAGTACAAGAATAGCTCCTTAAATGAGCGAATATAACATTAAATACACTTTACTCAAATGAAGAATCCCCTTTTGGATTTCCTCAAGGTGGATGAAGAGTTGAATGAACGCTTGAGGAATAGGTGAGCTTTGATTGAAGGCTTCTTGAAGGCTTTGAAAGAGCTCTTGATCAAGGTTGAAAAGTTGGCTTGAAAAACCCTCTATTTGAATGCTCTTGAATGCCCTTTTGAACGCTCTTGCTTTTCTCTTTCAAAATCTCTTGTATGTCTCTTGTGTATATTGTAGATCTCTTGTATCTCTCGTGTATATTGTAGATCTCTTGTATCTCTCGTGTATATTGTAAATCCCCTTTTTGTTTTCTACCTTTTGAAACCTTTTATAGCTTTAAAAAACAAAAGAAAACATTTTAGGCAGAAAAAGAGCCGTTAGAGCATTTAACGTGAGCATTAAAGGCAACTAAAACGGGCAAAAAACTAGCCGTTGCGGACAATTCTCATCGCAGGGATCGACTCATGAGGGTCGACTCATGCCTGGGGGTCGACCCCATGGGGTCGACTCACAGGGTGTGCCAACAAAAAATCTGCGTGCCAAGCAGCTCATTGTGCCATGAGTTGACTCATGGGTCGACTCATGATTTTCAAACATGCATAACTTTCAAAATACAAGTTCAAAATCAATAAAATTTTCACCATTGGATCACAAATCTTTTGTTCTATCATTTGATACTATCAAATCAGAGTTTTGATAAAATTACAATTTTACCCCTGAAGAGCACAAAGACTTTCAAATAAAAAATATTGGTGCCCCTTCAATCTGTTTTGTAATCATCAAAATCAATCTTGGAGCAACAACAGGGCTTATAGCCAAAGCTGATAATGGAGGTCGATGTAGGGATCAATAGCCAAGGATCGATTGGTTGAGAGTGAATCGACAACTGAAGTAGGGATCAAGGCTGCCACAGGGCCCACAAGCCAAAATGGGGATCGAACAAACACAAGGAGCGCGAGTACTCATGGGTAGAAGACAAGCATAGGGGATCAGCCTCTCTTTGCTCTTCTTCTTCCACCACTATCTCTACTCTCCCTATTCTTCCTTTTCTTTGTCGATATGGCTTATGGGGAATTGGGACAAGAGGGGGAGGCATCAATGCCTCTGTCAGGCTCAAGTGACCCAAAACAATCCTTGGAGCACAGGAGGAGGCCGCTTGCATTGATTGTATGAGTTGACTTTTGAGGGGATGGGAGAAGGATATGGTCTCACCTCCCTCTTGATCACGTACAACCTTTAATGGATGGGTGCGACCAGTTGGCAAGAAAACATCCCAAGGCCATCATGACAAGTCGCAACCTTTAATGACCCAATTTGATAGCTGCATAGAAGGCTTGGCTGGTGGCAATCGAACCAAGGGTCAGAAAGAATAGGCCTCGGGGCCTGTTAGAAAGCTTGATGTGAATGCTAAGGTTGGGGCCGACAATCGAAGTCCAAGTGGCCGGTGTGGCCCAGTCCCACACGAGGGATATGGCCCGATGGGATTGGGCAAGGATCAATCTCTCCAGAATGATGGGTTGCAATAGTGAATGGCTCTGAGGCTAATTAGGAGTAAAGTTTGGTCCAGGATCCTTAAAAAAGAAGCTTGGGCTGTGGCATCCCTTAGATCGGTGCCCAAAGTCTGAGAGCCATCTCCAGGCTAAAGACTCACTTGGCTGAGGCATGGATCTACCATCCAAACTGGAGATCAATGGCCAAAGCTGAGAGTGGAGGTTGATGCAAGGATCAGAGGCTGAGGATCGAAGGCCGAGGTGGGGTCGGACGTGCGCAAAGAGCATGAGTATTTGTGGGTCGAAGCATGGCCGTGCAGATGCATCCTCCCCTTTTCTTCCTCTCTTACCACCTTTTTGCTGTCCTCTATTCTTTTTGTCCTGTAGTGATGTGCATGGGAGGATTAGATGAGAGGGAGAGAGGCAATTAGTGCCTCTTTCAGATCTAAATGACCCAGGGGAGTTGCATGGTGGTTAGCATGGTTCAAAAGTCCATCCCCACATCTTCGGCTAGTACCAAAATGCAGCGAGCATGGCCAGAAAGGATGGTACTTCTACTTATTGAGAAAATTTTCATCATGCATCTGCAGTAAGAGGCACCGCCCCACCGCTCCATAGCATCCGAGATGTGGAGCTCCTTTCAAATGTCCTTTCCCTTATTAAGAGAAAAGCCGAATTTAAACATCTCACAACCACTTCTATTAATCGGTGTATTGTGGTGACTGTCGGTTAAAGACGAGCTTCACTTCGGCTAGTGTGCATTTAAATATAGATGTGAGACAGTCGTGTTGTCTTGTCTCACTCATCCCAAATTCTGAAATGACAAACACTTAATTTGAGTATAGAAGCACAGATGTATTAAACCCTTAGTCAAAATGGTGTTCTATACTTCTACATTAACATGTACACAATTGTCCCCTCTCAATCTAGTAGAAGCAGTGAATGTATTGGGTAGGGATATTAAGTCTGACCTAAGACATATCCCCACTGAATGCCCAAGCAAGGTTCACCTTCACCGATTCCTTGAATAAAGCAAACCTTGCCCCCAACCCATGTATGCCTTCAGATCACTACTACTTCCACTGCATGGATATGAGTAATATATGGTGGCGCTCGAACACATATTCAATTCATACATCAAGCCTTCAGTCTGTATTATGAATTAGCCAAATTAAGATAAAATACTTCATTCATACTAGTTATGGAGTTACAATAAAAACAATAAACAGGGCTCGGCTTTGGCCAACAAAAATTACAAAATAGAAATTTTTCCCGATGATCTTCCGAGACCAGAAACAAGTATGATGGCTGAACTCTCTCATTCTTCAGAATCGATCTCCAAAATATCAAGATGGCTAGGGTCTATCTCAGAGAAAAGTTCGAAGATCTGTGCTTTGCATTCTCCAAACCTAGCTCTGAAGGCTTGACGAGATGCACTGGCGACCCGAGCAGCGGCCTCTCTTTGAGCAGCTTTGAGCAAAATTTTGTTTCTAATCCTACCCTCGGTAGCCCTTTTCATAGCTTCACTCTCTCCCAGTCTTATCCGAAGCTCCGCCATCTCTGATCTCTCTTTATCGATCATCTCAAGGAGATTGGCGTTGGCTTATTCGAGTGAAGCAAGATCCTCTTGGAACTTACCCGATAGCCATTGTTCCTTTTCGATTATTTGATTGCGATCAACAATCCTTAGCCGCTTCGAATGAAGTTCCCCCTCAAGTTGTCTTATTCGAGTGGCCGATTTCCATCATGCTTTACTTGTGGCCTTGGCAATTCTATCCCTTTCTTCAACTAACTTGTGCTTCTGCATGATATAATCATGCAAATTTAGCCAAAAACCCTCATGAATGCTGTTCACTTTGATCGAAAGGTCTTCATATTTTTTCATCATAACTAGTTGATCTTATTCGGCCTTGGCCACAATCTTCCTTGCCCTAGGAAATGCTTTTTGTGGTGCCACAATCTGTGGCTGGAGCAGTAATGCCGACATTATGGTTGAGGAATCAATCCATTGCCTATGACGGCTTGATTGAAAGAAGGTATCAAATATCAGGAGAAGTGGCTTGCACAAAAGGAGCGATGCTCGTAACAAAGAAGAAAGAACTTTCTTTTTCATTAATTTGAAAAGATATTTACATTGCTTTCAAGCTAAAGAAATTCAAAGAAGGCCCTAAACTTCCCTAACCTCGATCTGAGCTTCGATAAGAGGTCCTGAAGCTGCTTCAGTCGACTGCATTTTAACTGGAGTTGGGGGTTTGGTGGGCATTGTCACTTCGGGCTCCAGAACCCCTTCAGCCTCGGAGGGAATGGGTACCAAAACCCCTTCGATTACTGCTGCCGCCGCCAGCCCCAGAAACATCAAGTCAAGATCAGGGAAGTGCTTTGCAACCTTCACTCATGATAAGTCATATATTTGTACATTTATTTTAATTATTTTTAGGTAAGTAATGGTGCTAACATCTCCTAAAGATCCTAATTTCATAAATAAATTAGATTTTCTGATAAAAATAAATAATTTTTAAAAAAATAAAATTAGATCATATTTATGAAAAATAGATGTCAAGCTAATTGAGCAATTTAAGCACTAAAATAATTAAAAAATTAATAAAAAATTTAATTTATATTTTTTTATTTTTCAGACACAAAATCCAAGAAAAAATAAGCAAAAATATCCAAAAATTTATTTTAAAAAGCCTTCAATGCATGATGGATCGATCGGCCAGTCCATAGAACCTGGGTCGCGGTCCATAAAAAATTTCACGATCCACAGTCATGGTCTATAAGGGCGGGCTGGCTCTGTGCACTGATCAACAGCTGAGATCACATTGAACATCAAATTGGATGGCCAAAATCACTCCTTCCCATATCCAGCAGTGATGGCCCACATCATTTGTGCGATCGGATGGTTCGAAGCTATCCAGGGGCATGATCCAACAGCTGGCATTCGCTGCAACTGAGAACTAAACTAGAAGAAGATTTTTGCACCATCTAACGGTCCAAAATCAATCTCAAGCACAATCCGACGGTTGCCATTGATCCCAACTTTGAATAGGAGATCAGATGCATGATCCAACAGCCCAAATCAAATCTGACGATCGATCCAACAGCTGATATCCTTTCTGACTGTAATAAGGCTCGATGAAGAGATTTTTGATGAAATCAAGGCAGTTCAAAGCAGATTCGATGGCCAAAAATATTGTACATGGGTTGGGCACATTTTTGAGGGGTTTAGGGCTCTGTTTGCTCCTAGAAAAAGAAAAAAAATACCTATAAATAGGGAGGTCCGACAATAAGAGAAAAAGCAAAAAAAATAGTGGAGAAAATAAAAAATAAAAAAAAATTAGAAGAGGTGTAGGGATCCAAAGAGAAAAAGAAGAGAAGCTAGTTCACTCCATGGAGTACAAAAGAAGAAGAAGAGGTCGTCAACTATCTTTTCGATGAAACAGTATCGATCAACTTCAGATCTTTATTATAGTTTTATTTTATTTTATTTTATTATTATTTTTTAAATTTTTTGTAATTAAACTCACTTTTAATTAATGTAAAATTTATTTTTATGTACTTTTAAATTTATATTCTTTATTTTTCTTACAAGTAGAAGTTAAAGATTTAAATAGTAGATCTTAGTACCAAGTTTATTTTTCTATACTGTTTAATTTCTATCTTCTATTTATAATTTTATTTTCAAAATCTTTTTTTATAAAAATTAAAGTTATCAAATCAAAATACTATCTTCTCTATAGATTCGATTTGACTCACTACTCTCTATATATTTTTAATTTTAAAAAGATCGAAATTAATTTGATAATCACGATGTCCTAACGACAACATCACAAGTTATCGAATTTTGGCATCATTGCCGAGGAAGGCACCAATTTTAACATTTAATTTTTTTGATTTTTTTATGAATATAGCTTACTAATTTTTTTGATTTTTTATCTTTTTTTGTAGAAAAAATAAAAAAAAAAGAGAAAAAAAGAAGGGTGAAACACTTGAAGTTGGTGAGATCAATCCTAACCTTAAACTGCTTTCTTTTTTAGTATTAATTATTATTTTTTTAAATTAATATAAAATTCATCTGCATAAACCTAATAAAAATTACATGATAAGAGTAGAAACTTAATTATTTAGAGCATTCATCATTTAGATTTATTTTATTTATTTTTAGTGATTGCTGGAGACAAAGTAAGCATTGCAAGTCAAGTAGCTTCATGCATCTAAATTAGTTGCATAAAACTTCTTGTTTGAAATTGGTTATGCATATTCATCTCAAATCAATTTAAGGGCAACACCCATAACAAGATAAAGTAGAGATTTTATCACCCTTTTTTAGCTTAAAAACAACCAACCAACATCCCACATAAATCCAAGCCTAATTAAAATTAAGTAGACATTGGCCTCTAAGATCAATTGAGTTTAGTCTGAGTATTGCGGTGAAGTCAAGTGCAAAGTAAGTTTGGACTCATCCCTGAAACTGGTGTCTAAGGCAAAAGGTTACAAAGGCTAAGTCTAAGTGGACTCGTGGTTATTTAATTGGTTCTATTAGCTTATCTGACCAATCTAGTTGGTATCTAAGGCGAGCAATGGGGGGACTTCCATAACCCCACCTCTTATCTGGCTAGTTGAAGGAAGTAAGAACAGACTTAACTTACATCTAGGCCAAGCCACTCTACATCGAATTGTTAGGTCTAAGAAATCCGTAGGTGTCGTAGGTTCATTGCTTGCTAACTTGATTGCAATTAACACCTAACTACAACTAATTCTTTTCATCTATCATCTCTAGGTCTAGGGTTTTCTTAAGGTTCTCTCCTTTAGAACTTCTCTCTTTCTTTCTCTTCTCTTTCCTTTCTCCCTTTTCTTAAAAAAAAAATCTGAACCACACAAATTAGAGTTTGCACTAGTTTATGCATGGTAGGAGATCTCTTTACTCTGATCTTGTTGAACCTAATCCTGAAATTAAATAGCTGATCTACATTAAACCCAAAAATCAAATAGCTGAAAATCCTAGAGAACTACCTAGGTAGATGAAAGAATATTTTATTCCTTCTACCTATAATCCATCGATTTGTATCCACTTACCTGATATTCCTGCAAGTCATTATGAGATAAAATCAACCACAATCCAAATGCTCCCATCTTTCTATAGGAACACCAACGAAGATCCTTACAAGCATCTAGATGAGTTCTTAAAAATTTATTCCATGTTGAAGATTCAAAATTTTACTGATGATGTACTTAGACTGAACCTATTCTCCTTCTCACTTAACGACAAAGCCAAGTACTGGCTTGGCACAATAGGAAGACCGATCTGAACTTGGGCTAAAATGTAGCATGAGTTTCTTAAGAAATTCTATCCCACAAATTGAACCAATACTATGAGACGAGCCATCACTGAATTTGCTCAGCTTCCAGGAGAACAAATTCACGAGTCATCGGAGAGACTTAAGGAACTTTTTAGAAAGTACCCAGACCATGGTCTATCTAAGTGGCAAATTATTCAAGCCTTTTATGAGGATTTTGGTGGCTAGTATAGACAGATGGTTGATGCATTTTGTGGAGGTACATTCATTAGTAAAAGTGAGAATGAAGCCTATGCCTTATTTGAAACCTTGAGTGAAAACTCGATCAATCATGCTTCATTATCTTCTTATGAAAGATCGATCCCTCACCAAAGGCAGGCAGAAAATTTTAAGATCAGACAAACAGACTCTAGTTCTAAGGTTGACTTGAACCTAATAGCTCAAAAATTAGATAAAATCAACTTTCTTGCCCAGAAGTTAGATCTGTTCCTAATCCTAGACAACAATCTCCTGCACAATAGACACCAGCTCCTAATTATTAGGAGATCTGTTCTATTTGTGCTAGCCCAGCCCATTATGTGAGTGAATATCCCACGGCTGCACAGTTTTCACCTTTTATCTAAGAACAAGTTCAAGCTACCCAAGATTACTCCAAGCATGTCAATAACCTATTCTCAAACACATAATCCAAGATAGAGAAACCACCTCAATTTTTCTTGGAAAGCCCAACAGACTCAGGCTCAGACCCAAATTTCTTCTATGTAAAATTTTTAAAATAGGCTCCAATACTAAAATTATGCCTATAATAGAAGTTAGTCTAGTCAGCCTACCCAATCATCATATCACAGTCAGCTATCATACCCACCTCCTCAATAGATTAATCTAGCCGATGATAGGTTCAATCAACTTCAACAACTAATTATGACCCAATAGCACTCTATCACTAAGCTAGAAGCACAAATAGGATAGTTAGCTGAGTCTACTATAAAGAGAGAACCAGGTCAATTGCCAAGCCAACTGATACCGAATCCTAGGAACAACCCACCCACCCACCAACCATCTGGACCTAGTCATCAATCTAGTGTCCCACCTAAGAATCTCAAATTTGAGAATGCCAAAGCAATTTCTGAGCTTAGAAGTGGTAGGATTCTTAAGGATCCATATCAAGATTAGGTGAGAGAGGCTAATACTGATGCTAGTCAAAATAAAAACTTGAAAGAAGAGGTTAGTACTGAGACTAATCCAATAGAAGAACCTGAGCTTGGAACTGGTACTGATGCTGGTTCTAATCTGAGTGAGAAAGATAAAAGAAAGAAAAGAGCGGATGAGTTATCCGAGATATATAAGTCAAGAGTCCCATTCCCTTCAGCCTCATAAGCCGGTTCTTCCCGCAAAAAGCAAGGAGCACGCAATGAGAAACTAATGAAATTGTTTAAGCAAGTTCATATTAGTTTACTCCTCCTCGATGCGATTCAACATGTTTTGGCTTATGCTAAATTTCTTAAGAAATTTTGCACCCAAAAGCGTGAGTCAAGAACCACAAAGAGAATTATGCTGTCTGAGGATGTTAGTGCAGTCCTGTTGAACCCATTACCTCAAAAAATGAAAGATCCTGGTGCTTCTTTGATTTCATGTGTTATAGGAGGCATCACCTTTGAACAAGCCTTGTTAGACTTAGAAGCTAGTATGAACTTACTTCCAACCGTGGTCTATGAATAATTTGGGATAGGAGAACTGAAATCCACATCGATTATTTTGCAACTAGCTGATAGATCCGTAAAAACATCACGTGGCCTGATTGAGGATGTCATAGTAGGAGTAAACAAGTGTTATTTTCCAGTAGACTTTCTCATACATGATATGGAAACATCCCAATAGTTGAATCAAAATCCTATAATTCTAGATCGTCCATTCCTAGCCACTATCAATACCAATATCAATTATAAAATAGGAGCCATGGATATTTTTTTTAGAGATCAAAAGGTGAGAATTAATATTTTTAATGCCTCGAAGTATGCTCAAAAAAAGAAAAGCTGTTCGATAATTGATCTGATAGATGAGATAGTTAAAATCGATTTCTCCTTAGATTTGATGGAAGATGATTTTCTAGATGAGTCCATTGAAGAAATCCAAAATCAGGAGATGAACACCTTGCTTGATTCACCTCACTCATCACTTTCACTACTTTGGTCAATGAGAATTGAGCCCTTACCTAAGCTAGAAACTGAACCACTACATCCTTCAATTTAGGCCACACCATAACTTGAACTGAAATCTTTACCTGATCATTTAAGAATATATTTTTAAGATCTGAGAAAATCCTACCAGTAATCATTGCTTCTAACCTAACCCTTGAGTAGGAAGACCAATTGTTGCATGTGTTGAAAACACATAGAGGCACCATACGTTGGACCATTGCTGATTTAAAAGGTATTAGTCTATCAATATGTATGCAACATATTTGTACATAAGACAATACCAAACCAATCCAAGAGATGCAAAGACAACTCAATCCGAATATGCAGGATGTAGTCAAGAAGGAGGTAATTAAATAGTTAGATGCTGGCATCATTTATCCTATTTCTGATAGCCATTGGGTAAGTCCTACTCAAATTGTTTCAAAGAAATTTGGACTCACAGTTGTCCGCATCGACCATGGGGATCTAGTGCCAACATGACTTTCTACTGGGTGACGTGTCTATATAGATTATAGAAAAATCAATGCAACCAGTCGTAAAGATCATTTCTCCTTACCCTTTGTTGACCAAATTCTAGAAAAACTAGCTGGCCAATAATATTTCTACCTTTTAGATGAATACTCAGAATACAATCAGATAGCAATTTATCTAAGAGATCAAGAAAAGACCACCTTCACATGCCCCTATGGAACCTTTGCTTTTCGAAGAATGCCTTTTGAACTATATAATGCACCCACGACCTTTCAAAGGTGCATAATGTCAATATTTTTGAATATGGTAGGAGATTTCTTAGAGATTTTTATGGATGATTTTTCAGTCTTTGAAGAATCCTTTGAAAGTTGTCTCAACAATTTAAAGAGAATGTTAAAAGCATTGAGGCAAATCTAGTTTTAAGCTGGGAGAAGAGCCATTTCATGATTCAAGAAGAGATCATTTTGGGGCATATTGTGTCAAAGAGAGGGATTGAGGTTGATAGAGCAAAGGTTGAATTAATTTTTAAACTTTCTCTATCTACTTCTGTTAAACAAATCCAATCTTTCCTTGGCCATGTAGGATTCTACCGTCGCTTCATCAAAGACTTTTCCAAAACATCCCATCCTTTGTGTAATCTACTCACTAAGGATGTTTCTTTTAAGTTTGATAAAGAATGTCTTAGGTTTTATGGGTTCCTAAGAAAAGCTGTGACCAAAGCTCCAATCATCCAACCTCTAGACTGGTCACTACCTTTTGAGATCATATGCGATGCTTCAGATTTTGCCATAAGAGCTGTCTTGGATCAAAGGGTAAACAAATGTCCCCTAGTAATTTATTATGCCAGATAAACTCTAAATAAAGCTCAAATAAATTATACTACAATTGAGAAAGAGTTATTAGCTATAGTGTCTGCCCTAAAAAAGTTTCGATCATACCTATTAGGATCAAAAATTATGATTTATTCAGATCATGTAGCTTTGAGATACCTGCTCTCAAAGAAAGATGCTAAACCTCGATTGATTAGATAGATTTTATTGTTATAAGAATTTGATATTGAAATTAGAGATAAAAAGAGATCTAAAAATATTATAGCAGATCATCTATCTAGGATCCTAGTTGAAGATTGTGAACCTACATCAATTAGAGATCTTTTTCAGATGAGAAACTTCTAGTAGTTTCACACACAAAGGCTCCTTGATTTACAGATATTATTAATTACTTAGCAGTTGAATAAATTTTTGATGGTTAGTCTAAAAATAAAAAGGATCAATTCTTTGCTCAAATCAAGTATTATTTTTGAGAAGATCTTGAACTTTTTCGAATTTATGCGGATCAGATCATTCATAGGTGTGTTCATGAATCTGAACAATTGAGTATCTTGCAATTTTGTCATACTCTTGCTTGTGGAGGATATTTTTTTGGACAAAAAACTATGTTCAAAGTATTGTAAAGTGATTTTTACTGGCCCACATTGTTTAAGGATGCTTATATTTTTAGCCAAGAATGTCTTAGGTATCAAGCTTTAAAAAATATTTCAAAGAAAGACATGACGCTTTTGAACCTCATCTTAGTAGTTGAAATTTTTGATGTTTGGAAAATTGATTTCATGAGACCCTTTTCATCCTCCAATGGTTTTGAATATATTTTGGAGGCCGTCGATTATGTTTCTAAATGTATGGAGACAATGGCAACACGAACCAATGATCATAAGATAGTCATAAAATTTGTTCAAAGGAATATCTTTTCTAGGTTCGAATTTTCACATGCTATCATTAGCGACAGAGGTACCCACTTCATAAACTACCAGTTCCAAACACTGCTGTGAAAATATAGGGTCGCACATAAGATAGCTATACCATACCATCTGCAAACAAGTGGCCAAGTAAAAGTATCCAACAGAGAGATCAAGAACATCTTGCTAAAGACTATTAGGCCCGATCGTAGAGATTGATCAGATCGATTAGATGATGTATTATGGGTCTATAAGATAGCTTATAAAAATCCTATTAGAATGTCTCCCTACAGATTGATCTATGGAAAAGCATGTCATCTTCCGATAGAACTGGAACACGAAGCATATTAGGCAATCAAGCAACTGAATTTTGATTTGAAACAAGCTGGTTCCAATTGAATGTTGCAACTGACTGAAGTAGATGAATTAAGACAAGAGGCTTATGAAAATTCATGAATTTATAAAGAGAAAATGAAAGCCTTTCATGACAAATACATTTCAAGAAAAATCTTCGAGCCAAATCAATAAGTCTGGTTATTTAATTTGAGGCTAAAATTATTTTCAAAAAAATTGAGATCTAGATAGGATGGACCTTACATATTGAATCAAGTATTCCCACATGGGGCAATCAAACTTTATGATCCTAAATTTGAAAATTTCTTTAAAGTAAATGGTCAAAGATTGAAAACCATATATTAAAAGGATGTCACTTAATTGAACCATTGATCAAGTAGCATCAACAGACCCACACTGAACTAAGCTATATTATGTCTAACTAAAGAAGGTAAACTTAGTGCTTGTTAGGAGGTAACCCAATATTTATTTTTTTTATTTAAAAAAAATACAGCTTTTATATCAATGATGAGCACCTCTTCTTAGGTTGTTTCTCTCCCTACACCTTTCATTTCATTCTCATGGTTTGAATTTATTTTTTTAATTTGTTTATACCATTAGGGACAATGGCATTTAAGTTAGGGGGCAAAAAAGTCTCTTGAAATTTTTTGAAAAAAAAAAATTGAAAGTATTTTGGAAATTTTTTTGCAAAAATCTTTTTGAATAAACCATGTGTCAAGAAAGAAAATCCTAAGCAAAATAGACTAAGAAAAAAATGATAAAAGTTAAAGAGTATTTGTTAATGATTGTAGTGAGTCAAGGAGTAGACTAGTTAGTCAGACCTTTAGGAGCCTACTTAGATCACCTAAAAGCTATTAGCACTTTCAATTGTACATACACACTAACAAGGCAAAGTAGGTGTTGATTGTAAGGCCAACTGAAGATTCAATTATCATTTAAAATTGGTGATTGATATACACCTCAATTAAAAAAAATTGAATCTGAGGAAAGAACTATCTATCTAAAATAAAAGTGCAAAACACAGAGCATATGTGGATTGCCCTAAGCTTAGTAATCGGATCTCTACACCTAAGTCAAGTGTGGAGGTTCACATTAAATGGTAGAGGAAAGTATTAGATTTTGATAGTACAGTGGAAGGGTTAGGTGTTTAAAATTTTCATTTGAAACACCTGATGCTCCAAAAATCCTAATGCCCAAAAATCCTTGACTATATCAATTAAAGTATAATAAATATAAAATTGGATAAGAAGAATACCTATAGCACTAATCTAATTTTTACAAGGCATCCAAGTGTCTGCCCTCCAATGATGATCCAAATAAAAATTGAACCAAAGACAGTGCTCCTCCACCTTGCTTCAAGAGTTCTAACCCCTAGAACTCGACTAGCCCTGTACCGGTCAGGTTTCTTCAAGAACCTGACTCGACCCTCTCAGAACTTCTTCTGAACTTCTGATTCCCCTTTTTTAGGACCCTCACAATCCTTGTTTGGATCAGATAAGGCTTTGTCTTAAATCCTAAAGCTTTGTCCTAAAACTAAGATAGGTTGTAAGAAAGAAAGGAAAGCTATGAAGAGAAATTGGAAAGTCGAATTCATTAGACACCCAGCACTCAGGCCATTTTATAGCCACCAAATAGATGTTGAAAGGAAGGGACACACCTTATCCAAGAGTCCAATCTAATCTGATTATTAGAGATAAGAGTTTCTTCAAGCAGAAAGACTCTTATCAATGATACGTCGATCTGCACCTTCACCTGCGCGTGCGACCAGAGAAGGGATATTTTTGCATCCCTTGTCAAATAAAAAAAAATATACAAAAATCTATGTAGATAGGGGACTCAATTCTAATCTTAGACTACCTAATAAGGGGAGCAAAACGTCCACAGAGAGATGTGTTCTTACATCCTTTCATGTGAAGGCTGATCACCACGTGTGTGCGCACGTGAAGAGGCTTCTAGCATCCATTTGGCCATCAAATAAGTCTGAAAAAATTTTAAAAAAATTATTAAAAATATTTGATCAAATGTGGAATATTATAAATTTTTTTTTTCTAATTTGAATGCATTTTATTAGGAGAAGAAGTCTCTAAAATTTGAGAAAATGCGATGCTTCAATGCACGTGTGTGAGAGACCTTCACTTTTTCAATTTTTTCTCTACCCCAAAAATTTTAGAAAAAATCCATCTCATGCTTTGAGATGTGCACTAGAGGATGGACGGTGATGTGGGATGC
Organism: Elaeis guineensis; assembly: GCF_000442705.2. Taxonomy (NCBI): domain Eukaryota; kingdom Viridiplantae; phylum Streptophyta; class Magnoliopsida; order Arecales; family Arecaceae; genus Elaeis; species Elaeis guineensis. The sequence continues at coordinate 31,319,658 of NC_026007.2, forward strand.
CACATGGATCTTAATCCCATGCCAGAAGGACTCCTCCTTCTGCTCACGCCAACATGCACACGTAAAACCTATTTTGCACCAAGAGTCCTCCACAATTTGGACTCTTCATATATGGCATTAAAATAAGATGTAGTACCTTAATTTGGGCCACTTCCAGATGGCATGACCTGACCCAAATACCTACCAAATTGGGCTAGCTAATTAGCAAGAGATGAGACCAAATTGATCTCCAAAGGAGCTAAGGTTTCCACACGTGCTAGCATGCTCACCAAGAACCCTGATTGAATCCAAAATTCTAATTAACCTTACTAAAAGGATCCTTGGCCAATTTCTATATGTGTGTGACCCATTGGGTTCCACATCTAACTAACAATAGGTTCGGGTGCAAGTTGATCAAATTTGATTAGATTTCAATCTAACCGATTTAGGTCAAATCGAGCTAACCCGAGTTCAATAATTAGAATCCTTTCTAATTGACGATCGAATTAAATTCTTTAATTTGATCGAATCTACAAGTCAAGATAGACATCTAAAAATGTATCATGACTACTCAGAAGATGTAAAATTTGATAGAAATATCAAATATATCCTTCAGTGATAAGTTATTATGCAATTCAATCTTTCGATCATCCCTGTACCCTAAATATGTTCATGAGTATGAAATTATGTCAAACTCAAATACATATTCATATCGATTCTCAATTAACCAATGATAACGCCGATGAAGAAGTATTTAGAAACTCTTTCTAATCTCCATCCTACTTTTGGCTAAAAGATTTTTTTCGAGTCATCTAGGAATGAGAATACACAGGATGCGATCTCCTCTTATCAGGAGTGATCGATTCCATGTTATCCTACTCATAACCTTCATACACACTCCTCCATATTCAAAATACCCTGTACATATGTTAATATCATGCTTAGATATGAACCAAAATATGAGTTCATGTCACAAGATTTCATGGTGATCTCAAGTCTAAAGATCACTTGCACAACTCTCACTTAGATAACCATCTTTGACATGCAAGTAAAGCTTCCATAAGATGTTCTCTTTCATTGAGTCAATTCAGTAGATTCATTTCTAAATGAGCACCCACATCCTTGTATTAGTGTCCCACACAAGTGGCTACTGAGATCTGCCACCCTCTCCATTAAGCATACATAGGATGTGCCAGTCTATCCAGAATATTGATCTCTGACTCAATATTCCTACGATCAAAAATATTTAAGATTAAAATTTTAAAATTTTAGATCTCACTAGAATTATCCATTCATGTCTCCTAAAATCATTGCCCTAGTCTTTGGGATTCATCATTATCTTAGAGATAATAAGATGTAGCTAAAATGATGAATCAATGCCTCATTTTATTATCAAATAATAAATATCATTACATGAGTTGAAAAATTACAAAGAAAAATATCATCACAACATACTTGCAATTGGCTTATAAGGCACTCTTCTTTTAATCCACCACTTGCACTAATGCCAATCATCTTTGTATTTCAATCCCATGCAATCAAGATGGTGATCAAATAGCTGCTGTGCTATAACCTTAGTGAATGGGTCTGCTATATTATTCTTTGTGTCAACTTGTTCAGGATAATATCTTATCCCTCTATAATTTTTCAAACGAGATGAAAGCGTCTGAGGAATACTTGGATTTATGATGAGACCTAAGTTTCTTAGCTTAAATAATGGCCCCAGTGTTATCACAATAGACTGGCACCAGTTCTTCAATCTCAAAAATGACTTCTAATTTTATGATGAATTTTTTCATCCAGACAGCTTTCTTAATGACTTCACTAATAGCGATGTAGTCTGTCTCAGTAGTTGAGTCAGCTACTGTCTGCTGCTTGAAACTCTTCCAACTCACTGCCCCACTATTTAGGATAAACATGCATCCTGATATTGACTTGCTATCATCCGAATTAGATTGAAAACTAGAATTTATATATTCCTTTAGTTTCAACTCTGATCCTCCTCTATATATGAGAAAAATATCTTTAGTCCTTCTTAGGTACTTCATGTGGGGAAATTCAGTGCAGGGGTAAAATAGTAATTTTAAAACTTTTTCAAAATCACGATTTTACAGCGGAAAAATATTAATTAATCTAATTAATTAACATAAATTTATCCTATACTAGGATCTAAATATGATATATAGTATGCATGCATTTAAATTTGAAATTCGAATTTGAACAATAAACACTTTATTGTAATGTGTTCAGAACACAATACCTTTGTACGGGTAGTAGATCGCCGCAATCAGATCACCGTCGGGAGAGTCTGATCATCGCGACGCAGCCACATAGCATATCTGACCTCTGTTGATCGTCCACACGAAGCTCCCAATCTGATCGACTCCTCACGAGTGTTAGCTCGTTGTAGAGTCCTTTTGACGGTCGATGTTGATGGAACTCCTTCGATCGATGTCTGTCGATTCTTCGAATGCTCTAGATTGTCAACAGATGTGCTTGAGAGGATGTTGAATATCTTCTTGAGATTTTGTGAGCTCACGATACTCGTAGCTCACTTTCTCACTTCCTGAACCCCAGGCTAAAACTCTAGAGAACTCATCAGAAACCTTGCACCCACTTTTCTTTCTTTTTCTCTTGGAAGGATATGGACTTTCTTCTCACGCACAAGACTTCTCACGTCCCAGAATTTTTTTTCAAAAATCTTCTTTTTTTCACACCCCACTCTTCTCCTCCTTTTATAACAACCTCAAACGTCTTATCCAAAAGAAAGGATAAAGATGAGAAATTGCATATTTGAATTCAAATCAAATTTTGAATTCAAATAGACACCAACTCATCTCTTATCCACTAAAGGCGTGAGGCGTGGCTTAAATTGTGCACGGAGTGATTTCATGAGAAATCTTTTCTCATGTAATAAATGGGGCATAAAAAAAGAGATAAGGTGCAAATATTGATTGTCCAATCAAATTCAAACTTTATTTTGAATTTGAATGGCCAACCAATCATCCTTATCCATTCATATGGCATATTAAAGTGGGGCATGGAGAGGGCTTGGCGTGAGAAAAAAATTCATGAGAAGTTTCTTCTCATAAATTCAAATGGGTGCAATGGAAGTGAGGTGGCGCATGGAGATAGGGTCAAGGTGGTTTAATTATTTAAACCAACCTAATTGAACCAAATAAGTTATGTCTAATTAGACTAATTTAAATCCAACTAAATTAGGCTTAATTAGGTTCAATAAAATTCTAATCAAATCAGAAATTGATTAAGCCCAACCCCTGATCAAATCAGGGACCAAACCATCTCGACGATTAGGTCAACTCTTAACCTATCGGGTCAAACCCAACTGAATCCAATTCAATTGGACTTGATCCAAAAATAATTACTCAATCAAATTGAGTTAATTAGCGATCAAATCACTAATTAAACCTCTCATAAATATTGAGTCCAAATCCGAAAGGCAATCAGGCATCAGAATTCATCGATATGTAACCCTGATCGAAAAGTCCCAACCAGTGGGACTCTTGACCCCGGTACCCATAATGTGCGGAACTCGTGATCAGAAAATCTTGATTCTCGATCACTGAGTCCCAAACATATAGGATTCTACATCAGCCATCATATCAGATAGGAACCTCTAATGTGTGTGACCCCGCAGGTTTGAACCTAAGCCGATAGCACAGGAACCAATTCCTGTACTAATCGAAGTGACCATCTAGCAATGGTACCCGACGTCTGGATAGATCGAATAGTCACAATCGCAACACTCAGAACCTACATGAATATGGTTACTGTATAATTCATCCTTTTGACCCCTGTATTTAGGATGACTCAGGGTTAAACTGTCAACCTTGATCAGATCATCCGAATCGTGCTCAACTCAAACAGTACTGTGACTCCTCACAAGGACTACCCTGGCCAAGGTTTTGCTAAATTGAAACACGACTGTACATAGCTCCTAAACTGGAGTGGTCAATCCCATCTTGACACACGCACCGACAAGTCAAGTACTTGACTACACCCAGCAGCCTTCCATCACTGAATTAGAAATTCAGGTAGTCCAGTGCCTAAGTGCAGTGAGTTGCTTGCAAGTCACCGTGGTGGTCTCAGGTCGGAGGGACATTTATACCCATATTCCATCGGAGCAAATCTTGACAGCAGAAATAGCTCTGGAGTCGGTCACGTTCAGTACAGATGTACCCTTACATCTCACCTGTATGCCATACCAGTGTCTCCACACTCATTGGTTAAGAGGACAACCAACCTATATGGCACACAACGACCTATGCTTGATAAACATTGTCGTCCTTGGTAACAATGTATTATTTGGTCACGAACAGATTTAAGGACTAAATGACAAATCCTCCTTTGTTGAGTCTAAATAGTCCTAAGGACTTCACCACAACATAGGAGTTCATTAGAAGATGAAACATTTTGTGATGAAAAAAGCCAAAATAATTTTTATTAATTCATAATTCATGTACAAATACAAAAATGAGCACAACCGTCAACAGGCTGACGATTGGCTTTGGGACACTATTCCCAACAATCTCCCACTTGGCCTAAAGCCAATCGGTGCAGTATCTAATACCCATCTTCGACTTGTAGTTGTCGAACTCCTTCACCGCAATGGCTTTAGTGAATGGGTCAGCCAGGTTCTCCTTCCCGTCGATCTTCTGAAGATCGACGTCACCTCGATCCACAATTTTTCGGATGAGATGGTAGCGGCACAGAATATGCTTCATTCACTGGTGTGCCTTTGATTTCTTCACCTGAGCAATGGCTCCAGAGCTATCACAGTAGAGCAGAACTGGACCAACAAGGGAGGGTGCTACTCCGAGCTCGGTGATGAATTTTCTCAGCCACACTGCTTCTTTGGCAGCATCTGATACAACGACATACTCTGCCTCATAAACTGAATCAGCCACTGTGTGCTGCTTGAAACTTTTCCAGCAGATAGCCCCACCATTAAGGGTAAAAATAAATCCCGACATACTTTTGCTGTCATCATGATCAGACTGGAAATTAGAGTCTGTAAACCCTATAAGTCTCAAGTCTGATTTACCATAAACAAGCCACTGGTCCTTAGTATTTCTTAAATACTTCAGGATGGTTTTAACAACCTTCTAGTGATTCTTCCCTGGATCAGATTGGTATCTACTCACTACCCCTAGTGAGTATGCCACATCTGGTCGTGTACATGTCATGGCGTACATGATAGATCCTACTGCCGAAGCATATAGAATCCTACCCATACGCTCTCTCTCTTGAGGTGTTGTCAGACAATCCCTCTTCGAGAGAGAAATTCCATGGCCTATCGGAAGATAGCCTTTCTTGAAATTCTCCATGCTGAACCTCTTCAGCATAATATCAATGTACGTGGACTGAGATAAACCAAGCAACCTTTTAGATCTATCCCTATAGATCCTCATCCCAGGATGTAGGAAGCTTCTCCCAGATCCTTCATGGAGAACTGTGACGATAGCCAAATCTTTATTCTCTGTAATGCAGGGACATCATTCCCGATTAAGAGAATGTCATCCACATACAATACAAGAAATACTACTACTGGACCATTAGCCCACTTATAAATGCATGGCTCTTCTCCGTTCTTAATGAAGCCATACGTCTTGATCGTCTTATCAAAACGTATGTTCCAACTCCGTGATGCCTGCTTAAGTCCATAAATGGACCTCTATAGCCTGCACACCTTAGACTCATCTGTGGATGTGAATCCTTCAGGTTGTATCATATACACCTCTTCATCCAGCTCTCCATTTAGGAAAGCTGTCTTCACATCCATCTGTCAGATTTCATAGTCCAGATGGGCAGCTATTGCAAGCATAATCCGAATAGATTTGAGCATTGCCACAGGAGAAAACGTCTCATCATAGTCTATACCATAACGTTGACGATATCCCTTGGCAACCAGACGGGCTTTATAGGTTTTCACCTTTCCATCTGCGCCTCTCTTCCTTTTGAAGACCCACTTACACCCTATGGGTTTTACTCCTTCGGGTGGGTCAACCAATGTCCACACATCGTTGACCTTCATAGACTCTATTTCGGATTTTATAGCCTCCTGCCATTTCTAAGAGTCGGGTCTCTGCATTGCATCCATGTAGGTGATCGGATCCTCATCGTTTTCATCAAGTTCGATAGGATCGCCATCCCGGACCAAGAAATCATAGTATCTATCCGGTTGACGTGGTACTCTACCAGATTGCCTTATGGGTGCTTGAACAATGGGCTCCAGATTTGATCTAACCAAATCCGGTTCAGGTTCAGCAACTTGTTCCACCTACCGAACTTCGTCAAGTTTGATCTTAGAGGCAACAGTCCCTTCACCAAGAAACTCCTTTTTTTAAAAGATTGCCTTAAGGCTGATAAACATTTTTTGCTCATCAGCTAGGTAGAAGTAATACCCTTTGGTCTCTTTTGGGTACCCTATAAAATTATACTTGTCAGACCTAGGTCCAAGCTTGTTTGTAATTAAATGTTTAACATAAGCCGGACACCCCCAAACCCTAAGGTGCGAGAGTACTGGCTTACGTCCTATCCATATCTCATATGGCGTTTTGGTTACAGACTTACTCGGAACTCTATTTAGAAGGTAACAAGCCAATTCGAGCGTATATCCCCAGAGGGAGATCGACAGACCAGCAAACCCCATCATAGATAGAACCATGTCCAACAAGGTCCGATTCCTCCTTTCAGATACACCATTATGTTGTGGTGTTCAAGGAAGAGTCCACTGAGAGAGAATCCCATTCTCCCCAAGATATGTCAGAAAATCATTGAAAAGGTATTCACCTCCTCGATCAGATTGAAGAGTTTTAATACACTTTCCAGTTTGTTTTTCTACCTCATTTTGGAATAGTTTGAACATTTCAAACGACTCCAATTTATGCTTCATTAAATAGACATACCCATACCTCGATAGGTCGTCTGTGAAGGTTATGAAGTAGAAATATCTACCTCTTGCACTTGAGCTCATGGGTCCACATACATCAGAATGTACCAGAGCCAAGAGTTCACTGGCTCGCTCACCTTTTCCAGTAAAAGGTGATTTGGTCATTTTACCAAGAAGACAAAACTCACAGGTTGGAAGTGATTCACAATCACCTACTTCAAGAATTCCTTTTTAAGCCAATCTGTTTATCTTGCTCTTATTGATATGACCTAGCCTACAGTGCCAAAAGTAGACTTCTGACACATTATCTATTCTAGGACGTTTACCGGAGGTTTGAATCACATTAACAGGTTGTGATAGAAAGTAAATTCTATTATTAAGTTGTCCAACAAACATTGTAACATCATTCAAAATGATATTGCAAATATTTTCTTTTATTAAAAATTGATAACCGTTCATGGCCAAAAGGCCTACAGAAATAATATTTAATAAAAAGCTTGGACAATAGTGACATTCACTCAAAATTATATTTCGAGAATTGATTACAAGGTTCATGATTCCTAATGCTAGAACTGAAACTTTTCTTCCATCTCCAACGTTCAGGAATCTCTCGTCTTCATCAAATCTCCTACTGACCTGTAGACCCTGCATCGAATTGCAAATATGATAAGGGCTTCCGGTATCCAATACCCAGGCAGTAGTATCACAAATGGAAAAGTTGCAAGGTGTTATCATATAAGTACCTTGCTTCTTCTTCGACCTGTTCGGGTCCAGTGAGGCAATGTATAGAGGACAATTCCTCTTTCAATGCCCCTGCTTCTTGCAAAAGAAGCACTCCGCCTGGCTCTGATCGGGCTTGCGCTTCTTGGTCTGACCATGTGCAGACATCTCAGCATGCGGTTGCACCTTCTTATTCTTCTTCTTCCCTTTCTTAAAGGGTCGACGACCAGAAGAAGACCCTCCCACAATATTTACCGACTCCTTATGGAGCTGGTGGTCCTTTTCAAAGTTCTGCAGCAACCCCAACAAGCCGTGGTAGTTCACTGCAGGCTTTGTCATTCGAAAATGAGTAAGGGAAGGTAGGACTTGGGCAGAGAATTAAGAATCGCATCCTTATCGAGCTACTCGTGCAGGGGAAAGCTCAGTTTACTTAGGTGCTCAATCATTTCGATCATGTACGGTACATGATCAGTGACTGAGGCTCCATCCCTCATCCGAGCATTGAAAATGGCACAACTAGTTTTGTGCCTTTCAACATCATCAGGCGTGCCAAAGGAGTCGTTCAACATTTGAAGCATCTCCTGTGGTTGGGCATTCTCGAACCTGCGGCTGAACTCATCATTCATTGTCGCCAGCATAATGCACCGAACGGTGGTGCGGTCGTTGAGCCACTTCTGGTAAGTGTCTTGGATCGTTCCTCGAGCATTCGGGGCTGGCTCCTCAGGTGCAGGATCCGTTACTACATAAAGGATTCGTTCATGCTCAAGGACAATTTTTAATTTTCGATACCAGCTATCGAAATTAGGTCCCATGAGCTTGTCATTATCTAATAATGACCGGAGCGACAGGGTAGTGGCTATAGCTGCATAAAGGAAAACCAGACCTCTATTAGTACATAAATTATAAATACTAAAGACTTGGACTTTGTCTAAAGTTTCTCTCAGTATTTTTACGAACTGATAGCCTCAACCTCCAATTTGAGAAATTACTTTAATTCCTTAGTGCGTAATAGAATCCACACAGACTACACACGAGTCCAACTTTGGTTGGTCAACCCATGTGCATCTATGGGTAGGTTCATAACTAGTTGTTTCTCTAAACAACTTCTAATAATTGATTTTGCCCCAGAATCTAATCAGTAGGCTTTGGCCTCCACTGAAAAGATCTGGTTAGGTCCAACCATTAACATGATTTGATTTAGTGAATCGGACCAATAAATGATCAGGCCTGACTTTGGCCGGCCAACCTGATCACCATCAGAAAGACTCAAACTAAATTATCATATTATGAATGATAATTCCATTAGTCAATAAGCACCAGGCCTTTGGGCCTCCAATGATTATTAAACTAATGGACTCATTATCACTCACTTAATGGGAGACTATGACTTAGTTATCAATATAACTTAATCATTTTAAGGGACCTAATAATTTTTGAAGATTTTATTAAATGATAGATGAGAAGAAAATATCCAGCCAATTTCAATCCTCCCACTGACTTCATCAAGTTAGATTAAAAAGGATTTAATTAAAGTTAGCATTAGGAGTACCTAAATTAGTCAAACTAATTTACCTAATGACAGGGGTGAACCCTAATCACCAAGTGATCTAATCAAAACCTAATTCATCAGGTTGGCTAGGTAAGTGAGATCAGTGGTGGGGATAAGCCATTAACTCGTCAGAGATCGAATCACTGCGAGTAGCTCCCGCTTAAAAATCACTGGTCAAACTGCCAAACTTACCTTAGACACCAACCGGTTCATTAGTTTTAATTTGATCAACTTAGTAAATAGGGTTCCACCGCGTAGCCATGAATTAAGTCCATCTTGGTCTAGTTAAAGACATGGACCCATTCAACTACAACTATTGGAATTGAGTCTAGAATATCCTTGACCTAATCTAATTCAACTTTTGATTATATTTGACCAATTACTCTAATTTAGTCCATTTCTTTAATCTAACCTTAGGTCTAATCCAATTATGGACCTAATCCATCTAACCCATTGACCCATAATTTTATGCAATTTTCTTAAATCTTAATTCACAATTCTAGACCTACTAGACAACACTTAATTCTTTTAATTAAGTATTTGGGCTGATGGGTCAAGGTTTGGTATTTCGAAAATAATTTTTAAATTTGAAAGGTTTTATTTTTTGTTCACCAAATATGTTGACTCATTTCACAAATAGATCAACACATTTCATAAATAGCAATCCTATTGCTAATTACATAACAGAAAATAACTTAATCAAAATAAATCATGAATATTCTTTTAGATCTAATCTAACACATTAATGATAAATTTCACAATTGAACCTTTACATCTTAATTCCTTTCGCTGCTTCATCTGCATGGGATATAATTGCAGCGGCACCCCTACCGCCATAGGAGACCCCATCGAATGGGAGGAGAGGGCCTTTAAACCCTACTTTTCTCCTATGACCGGACGGCCATGGCAACCAACTCAATTCGATTACTTGCTACTTAGATCAAGTATATCTAAATATACCAATTTCAAAATTTAAATTTCAAATTTCAAATTTTAAATTTTGAATTTCAAATTTCAAACAAATTTCAAATTTTAAATTTTTGAATTTCAAATTTTGAATTTTAAATTTTGAATTTTAAATTTGAAATTTCATCCAAATTTCAAATTTTAAATTTCAAAATTTTGAATTTTGAATTTCGAATTACAAATTTCAAAATTCAAATTTTAAAATTTGAATTTCAATTTTTTTTTTGAATTTTGAATTGCGAACAACTTTTAAAATTTAAATTTCAAATTTAAACTTTTAGATTACAACTTAATCTATGCATGCAAATATATATATATCATATCTAAGAACCCGCTCTGATACCATATGTGGGGAAATTCAGTGCAGGGGTAAAATAGTAATTTTAAAATATTTTCAAAATCATGATTTTACAGCAGAAAAATATTAATTAATCTAATTAATTAACATAAATTTACTCTACACTAGGATCTAAATATGATATATAGCATGCATGCATTTAAATTTGAAATTCAAATTTGAACAATAAATACTTTATTGTAATGTGTTCAGAACACAATACCTTTGTACGGGTAGTAGATCACCGCAATCAGATCACCGTCGGAAGAATCTGATCATCGCGACATAGCCACACAGCGTGTCTGACCTCTGCGGATCATCCACACGAAGCTCCCGGTCTAATCGACTCCTCACGAGTGCTAGCTCGTTGTAGAGTCCTTTTGATGGTCGATGCTGATCGAACTCCTTCGATCGATGTCTGTCGATTCTTCGGACGCTTCAGATCATCAACAGACATGCTTGAGAGGATGTTGAAGATCTTCCTGAGATTTGTGGGCTCACGACCCTTGTAGCTCACTTTCTCACTTCCCGAACCCCAGGCTAAAACTCTAGGGAACTCACCGGAAACCTTGCATCCACTTTTCTTTCTTTTCTTTCTTTTTCTCTTGGAAGGATATGGACTTTCTTCTCATGCACAAGACTTCTCACACCCCATAATTTTTCTCCAAAAATCTTCTTTTTTCACGCCCCACTCTTCTCCTCTTTTTATAACAACCTCAAATATCTTATCCAAAAGAAAGGATAAAGATGAGTAATTGCACATTTGAATTCAAATTAAATTTTGAATTCAAATGGACACCAACTCATCCCTTATCCACTAAAGGCGTGAGGCGTGGCTTAAATTGTGCATGGAGTGATTTCATGAGAAATCTTTTCTCATGTAATAAATGGGGTGTAAAAAAAGGGATAAGGTGCAAAGATTGATTGCCCATTCAAATTCAAACTTTATTTTGAATTTGAATGGCCAACCAATCATCCTTATCCATTCATATGGCACATTAAAGTGGGGCATGGAAAGGGCTTGGCGTGAGGAAAAAATTTATGAGAAGTTTCTTCTCATGAATTCAAATGGGTGCAATGGAAGTGAGGTGGCGCATAGAGATTGGGTCAAGGTAGTTTAATTATTTAAACCAACCTAATTGAACCAAATAAGTTAGGTCCAATTAGACTAATTTAAACCTAACTAAATTAGGCTTAATTAGACTCAATAAAATCCTAATCAAATCAGGAATTGATTAAGCCCAACCCCTGATCAAATCAAGGACCAAACCATCTTGACGATTAGGTCAACTCTTATAACCTAATCGGGTCAAACCCAACTGAATCCAATTCAATTGGACTTGATCCAAAAATAATTACTCAATCAAATTGAGTTAATTAGCGATCAAATCACTAATTAAATCTCTCATAAATACTGAGTCCAAATCCGATGGGCAATCAGGCATCAGAATTCATCGATATGTAATCCTGATCGAAAAGTCCCAACCAGTGGGACTCTTGACCCCGGTACCCATAATGTGTGGAACTCGTGATCAGAGAATCCTGATTCTCGATCTCTGAGTCCCAAATATGTAAGATTCTACATCAGCCATCAGATCAGATAGGAACCTCTAATGTGTGTGACCCCGTAGGTTCGAACCTAAGCCGGTAGCACAGGAACCAATTCCTGTACTAATCGAAGTGGCCATCTAGCAATGGTACCCGACGTTCGGATAGGTCGAATAGTCGCAATCGCAACAATCAGAACCTACATGAATATGGTTACTGTATAATTTATCTTTTTGACCCTTGTGTTTAGGATGACTCAGGGTTAAATTGTCAACCCTGATCAGATCATCCAAATCGTGCTCAACTCAAACAGTCCTGTGACTCCTCACAAGGACTACCTTGGCCAAGATTTTGCTAAATTAAAACACGACTATATACAGCTCCTAAACTGGAGTAGTCAATCCCATCTTGACACACGCACCGACAAGTCAAGTACTTGACTACACCCAGCAGCCTTCCGTCACTGAATTAGAAATTCAGGTAGTCCAGTGCCTAAGTGCAGTGAGTTGCTTGCAAGTCACCGTGGTGGTCTCAGGTCGGAGAGACATTTATATCCATATTCCATCAGAGCAAATCATGACATCAGAAATAGCTCCGGAGTCGGTCAAGTTCAGTGCAGATGTACCCTTACATCTCACCTGTATGCCATACCAGTGTCTCCATACTTATTGGTTAAGAGGACAACCAACCTATATGGCACACAACGACCTATGCTTGGTAACAACGTATCATTTGGTCGCGAACAGATTTAAGGACTAAACGACAAATCCTCCTTTTTCGAGTCTAAATAGTCCTAAGGACTTCACCACAACATAGGAGTTCATTAGAAGATGAAACATTTTGTGATGAAAAAAGCTAAAATAATTTTTATTAATTCATAATTCATGTACAAATATAAAAATGAGCACAACCGTCAACAGGCTGACGATTGGCTTTGGGACACTATTCCCAACACTTCAGAATATTTTTCACAGCTTTCCAATCATCCTCCCTTGGATCAACCTAAAATCTGCCAGCTCTGCCTCAAGCATAAGCTATTTCAGGCTTGGTATATAGCATGACATACATAATTGATCCTACAGCCAAAGCATAAGGGATTTCATTCATCCTCTTCCTCTCTTCTGGTGTCTTAGGATATATTTTCTTAGAGAGACATATACCATGACTTGCAGGCAGGTAACCTCTCTTACTTGCCTCCTTATTAGATCTTTTTAATATGAGATCTATGTGTTGGAGCACGATCCTGGCTCCTCCCACGAACCTTGGGTACAGCGGAACCAGCAACGAACAAATCTGGAGACTTCTGGACTCGATTGAAGGCCCTTGACGAAATCAGCCTGGTTGCTGTCTTCTTCATCAGCCTTTCGTTCCAGATGAAGAACGCCTCTAAGATCATCTCTAAAAAATCCAAGATCTGGTACCCAACTAGATCAGGCCTGGATCGAGGTCTTTCAATTCGTAGATCTCGAATCTGGATGTTCTAGATAGAGAAGAAGGTAAATAGAACCAGACCTTATAAATCTGTCCTGCTGCAGCCTTTCCTGTAGATCTGTTGATGGAGATCTCATCCGCACCTCAAACGATCTCAGATCAACTCCAGATCTGAGAGAAATTTGTACCAACCTCGTAGCAAGAGATTTCAAGTCCTGGATCTGATGTTTGGGTGGCTGCAAGAGAGGGAGAGGCAATATGGTTGGCGGCACAAAGGGGGAGGGGCTAGCGCCTCCCCTGCTTTTCCTGCCTTCTATGGACCTGGCGGCAAGAAACCCTAGGGTTTCTTGCTCCTGGGGCATGGAGAATAGCTGGAAAGAGAGGGAGAAGAGAGAGAGAGACTTGAGAGAAAGAGTTTTCGTACTCTTTGGCTTAATCAACCTATAGAGTTCATGTATATATAAACACAGGGTCAAGTGATCCAAACCCAAAACTCCCTTGACCAACTCTATGGGAGATTAGGTTAACCCAAGCCCATGTACACTCATGACTTGATCTAATCTCACCTATCCTAAGCCCAGACCTAGCCCATAAAGAGTTGGTCCCTTGAGGCCTACATAACCTAGACCTCAAGAACTCAAAAGGCCCACAGCCTTTCAACCTAGGGCCCAACTAGCCCTAGAGCCTCCATGAAGCCCTCATGAATGATGGACCTTAGCCTTAGCCTTGGTCCCCTGGGCCTTGGGCACACCACCTGGATCACTACAATCTCCATCTTGGTGTCCCAAGGCCTCAACCAGCTCCACTCTGTCCATCAACCGAATCAGCTCAACACATCTCTGAAAGCTGTCCCATGGAAGTACCTTCGTAAGTGCATCAGCTGGGTTCTCCTTAGTGTGTACCTTTACCAACTCCACCTCGCCATCCTCCACAAGCTCCCTGATCCGATGATACCGAATATCGATGTGCTTTGTCCTTGCATGATAGACTGAGTTCTGTGCTAGTAGAAGTGCACTCTGGTTGTCACAGTGCACTCTAATGGTCTCCTGAGTAAGGCCCATCTCCGTCAACAAACCCTTCAGCCAAATTGCCTCCTTAGCTGCTTCTATCAGCCCGATGTATTCCACCTCTGTAGTGGATAGGGCCGTGATAGGCTGCAGACTCGATCTCCAAGAAATAGGACCTCCATATAGGCTAAAGATGAAGCCTGTCGTAGACCTCCGGGTATCCACATCTCTACCAAAGTCTGCATCTACATAACTGCCAATCAGCCCCTGAGCCTCCCTGGACATGTCAGAGGATCCCATTGCACCTCCTCGCTGTTCGTAGCAGATGCCAACTCCAACTAAACCCACCAGGTATCTGAATATCCACTTCAGAGCTCTCCAGTGCTCCCTGCCAAGCTGCGCCATGAAACCTGCTAACCTGACTCACTGCATGAGCGATGTCTGGCCTACAACAGACCATCGCATACATCAAGCTCCCAACTCCTGAAGCATAAGGAACCGTCTCCATCTCTTGTTTCTCCACCTCAGTCTGTGGTGCCATGATCTTCGAGAGTCTGAAGTGACCGGCAAGTGGCAGCTCCACCGGCTTTGCTCCCTTCATCCCGAACCTCTCTAAGACCTTCTGTATGTAGCCCCCCATGAGATAGATGCAGCACCCTCCGGGCTTGGTCTCTGAAAATCTTCATACCTAGGATCTTCCTTGCAGGGCCCAAATCCTTCATCTCAAACTCCCGAGATAAGGATGCCTTCAGATCCAGCACAACCTTTCTACTCTTGCATGCTATAAGCATATCATCCACATACAAGAGTAGAAACACCCTAGAACCATCCTCAAGAGACTGAACATAAACACAGAGATCAAACTCGCACCTGGAAAGTCCAATGCTGCATACATAGGAGTCGAACCGCTTGTACCATTGCCTCGGCGACTGCTTCAGCCCGTACAGCGACTTCTGCAACAAACAAACCTTTCCCTTTGATCCTGGATCCCTGAAACCGGGTGGCTGCTCCATGTAAATCCTCTCCTCCAAATGCCCATGGAGGAACACCGTCTTGACATCCATCTGCTCCAGCTTTAAATCCTAAGCTGCTACAATGCTCAACAACACTCTGATGGAAGTATGTCTGACGACGGGAGAGAAGACCTCGCTGAAGTCGATGCCTTCCTTCTGGGAGTATCTCTTGGCTACTAACCTCGCCTTGAATCTGATACCTCCCTGCTCTGAAGGCCCTTCCTTGCGACTGTAGACCCATTTGCAGTCAATGGGCCTCTTCCCCTGTGGCAACTGCACCAATTGCCACGTCTGGTTCTGGTGAAGAGACTGCATCTCCTCGGACATCGCCTGGACCCACCTCTCTCTGTCCTGGCTCTCAATAGCCTCCTGATATGTATATGGGTCTCCATTCGCTGTCATCAGGGCATATGACAGCGTCTCTTCGAAGCCATATCGGTCCAATTGCCTAATGGTCCTCTTGGGCTTGTGTAGGGCAACACCGATATCAGTCCTCGGTCCAGCTCGCTCCTGCTGGACCTCTCCGCCTCGATCATCCGTCCGAGTCCTCTCCACCTATGGAGACACCTTAGGTAGGTTCTCCGCCTGAATGTCATGTCCTCCAGTAGTACCTGTAAGAGGCAAAATCAAAGAGGTAAGCTGTCCAGCAGCGCCCTGCTGGACCTCCTTCTGCTCCTGCTGCTCCTCCATGCTTGCTCGCCTCCATAGGACTGACTCCTCATCAAAAGTCATATCCTGACTAATGATGACCTTCTTTTCCAAGGGATCCCACAACCTGTATCCCTTAACTCCTTGCGGATAGCCTAGAAATACCGTCTTGCGTGATCTGGCATCTAACTTGCTCCGCTCACCAGCTCCAATGTACACATAGGCCGTGCACTCAAATACCCGTAGATGGCCCAGCCCAACTGTCCTCCCAGACCACACCTCCTCTGGAAGCCTGCCATCCAACCTGGTGTGAGGTGATCGATTGACCAAGTAACCCACTGCGTCAACTGTGTCAACCCAGAACGCCTTTGGAAGCTCTACCTGCAGCCTTATGCATCATGCCTTTTCTAGGAGTCCGGGCGAAGCTGCTCTGCTGTCGATGGCGGAGCCCGACTCCCGTAGGAGTCCGGGCGAAGCTGCTCTGCTGTCGATGGTGGAGCCCGGCTCCCGTAGGAGTCCGGGCGAAGCTGTTCTGCTGTCGATGGTTGAGCCCGGCTCCCGTAGGAGTCCGGGCGAAGCTGCTCTGCTGTCGATGGTGGAGCCCGACTCCCGTAGGAGTCCGGGCGAAGCTGTTCTGCTGTCGATGGCGGAGCTCGGCTCCCGTAGGAGTCCGGGCGAAGCTGCTCTGCTGTCGATGGTGGAGCC
This sequence comes from Elaeis guineensis, assembly GCF_000442705.2. Lineage (NCBI taxonomy): Eukaryota > Viridiplantae > Streptophyta > Magnoliopsida > Arecales > Arecaceae > Elaeis > Elaeis guineensis. Next base: position 31,336,474 of record NC_026007.2, read on the forward strand.
CGGCTCCCATAGGAGTCCGGGCGAAGCTGTTCTGCTATCGATGGCGGAGCCCGGCTCCCATAGGAGTCCGGACGAAGCTGTTCTGCTGTCGATGGCGGAGCCCGGCTCCCGTAGGAGTCCGGGCGAAGCTGTTCTGCTGTCGATGGCGGAGCCCGGCTCCCGTAGGAGTCCGGGCGAAGCTGCTCTGCTGTCGATGGCGGAGCCCAGCTCTCGTAGGAGTCCGGGCGAAGCTGTTCTGCTGTCGATGGCGGAGCCCAGCTCGCGTAGGAGTCCGGGCGAAGCTGTTCTACTGTCGATGGCGGAGCCCGGCTCCAGTAGGAGTTCGGGCGAAGCTGCTCTGCTGTCGATGGCGGAGCCCGGCTCCCGTAGGAGTCCGGGCGAAGCCGTTCTGCTGTCGATGGTGGAGCCCGGCTCCCGTAGGAGTCCGAGCGAAGCTGCTCTGCTGTCGATGGTGGAGCCCGGCTCCCGTAGGAGTCCGGGCGAAGCCGTTCTGCTGTCGATGGCGGAGCCCGGCTCCCGTAGGAGTCCGGGCGAAGCTGTTCTGCTGTCGATGGCCGAGCCCGGCTCCCGTAGGAATCCGAGCGAAGCTGCTCTGCTGTCGATGGCGGAGCCCGGCTCCCGTAGGAGTCCGGGCGAAGCTGTTCTGCTGTCGATGGCGGAGCCCGGCTCCCGTAGGAGTCCGGGCGAAGCTGCTCTGCTGTCGATGGCGGAGCCCGGCTCCCATAGGAGTCCGGGCGAAGCTGTTCTGCTGTCGATGGCGGATCCGGCTCCCGTAGGAGTCCGGGCGAAGCCGTTCTGCTGTCGATGGCGGAGCCTGGCTCCTGTAGGAGTCCGGGCGAAGCTGTTCTGCTGTCGATGGCGGAGCCCGGCTCCCGTAAAAGTCCGGGCGAAGCTGTTCTGCTGTCGATGGCGGAGCCCGGCTCCCGTAGGAGTCCGGGCGAAGCTGCTCTGCTGTCGATGGCGGAGCCCGGCTCCCATAGGAGTCCGGGCGAAGCTGTTCTGCTGTCGATGGCGGATCCGGCTCCCGTAGGAGTCCGGGCGAAGCCGTTCTGCTGTCGATGGCGGAGCCTGGCTCCTGTAGGAGTCCGGGCGAAGCTGTTCTGCTGTCGATGGCGGAGCCCGGCTCCCGTAAAAGTCCGGGCGAAGCTGTTCTGCTGTCGATGGCGGAGCCCGGCTCCCGTAGGAGTCCGGGCGAAGCTGCTCTGCTGTCGATGGCGGAGCCCGGCTCCCGTAGGAGTCCAGGCGAAGCTGTTCTGCTGTCGATGGCGGAGCCCGGCTCCCGTAGGAGTCCGGGCGAAGCTGTTCTGCTGTCGATGGCGGAGCCCGGCTCCCGTAGGAGTCCGGGCGAAGCTGCTCTGCTGTCGATGGCGGAGCCCGGCTCCCATAGGAGTCCGGGTGAAGCTGTTCTGCTGTCGATGGCGGAGCCCGGCTCCCGTAGGAGCCGGGCGAAGCTGCTCTGCTGTCGATGGCGGAGCCCGGCTCCCGTAGGAGTCCGGACGAAGCTGCTCTGCTATCGATGGCGGAGCCCGGCTCCCGTAGGAGTCCGGGCGAAGCTGCTCTGCTGTCGATGGCGGAGCCCGGCTCCCGTAGGAGTCCGGGCGATGCTGTTCTGCTGAGGATTTCGGCTGTGGGTATTTTATACCCAACAATTGATATTTCATAATTTGAATTAGCCAAAAGGCCTACAAAAATAATATTTAAAAGAATACTAGGACAATAATGACACTCATTAAGAATAATATACTGAGACTCGAATACAAGCTTGTTGATTCCCCAGCATATCACTGGCTCATTCATCTTTTTCAGTAAAAAGTGACTGGATCATCTTTTCAAGCAAACAAGACTCACAGGTAGGTAACGATTCATAATCGTATTTATCAAAAATTTCTTCTTGAGCCAACTTATTCATCCTGTTCTTGTTGATATGATCTAGCCTACAATGCCAAAAGTAAGCATCTATGACATCATCTATTCTAAGATGTTTATTTGAAATGTACATTACATTAGGCCTAGATATAATATAGATACATTGTTTAACTATCCACATAAAATTGTAACACCATCCAAAATAATATCATAAAAAATTTTCTTTATTGATCTTTCATAATTTGAATTAGCCAAAAGGCCTACAAAAGTAATATTTAAAAGAATACTAGGACAGTAATGACACTTATTAAGAATAATATACTGAGACTCGAATACAAGCTTGATGATTCCTAAAGCTAGAACTAGAACTGATCTTCCATCTCCAACATTTAGGAATCTCTCGTCTTCTCCAAATCCTCTAGTGACCTGAAGACCTTGCAACGAATTGTAAATATGAATAGGGCTTTCAATATCCAATACCCAGGTCATTGTATCTATAAGAGAGAAGTTACAAGGCGTTATCACATAAGTACCTTATCTAGCAACTGATTGTTTCTTCTTTGGCCTGTTTGGGTCAAGGAAAGTGATATACTAAGGATAATTCCTCTTTCAGTGACCCTGCTTCTTGCAAAAGAAGCACTCTATCTAACTTTGATCAATCTTGAACTTAGATTTCTGAGATTGACTCCCAGCACCAGGCACCTTCTTATTCTTCTTCTTTTTTCTTTTCTTAAAGGAACGATGACTACCCGAGAAAGATCCTCCTACTAGATTCACTGTCTTCTTGTGGAGTTGGTGATTTTCCTCAAAAGTCTGCAGCAACCTCAACAGACCGTGGTAGTTGACTACAAGCTTCATCATTCTAAAATAACTAAGGAACGACAGGTAGGACTTAGGAAGAGAGTTCAGGATCGCATCTTTTTTCAACTATTCATGCAAAAGAAAGCTGAGTTTGCTCAATTTTTCAATCTGCTCAATCATATACAATACATGATCAGTAACATATGCACCCTCCTTTATTCGGATATTGAAAATGGTGCAACTAATCTTGTATTGCTCAACATCGTCAGAAGTACCAAAGGAATCCCTCAATACTTGAAGCATTTTCTCTGACTGAGCTTCTTCAAACTTTTGACTGAACTCATCGTTCATGGTGGCCTGCATGATGTAACGAACCGTGGTGCGGTCGTTGAGCCACTTCAAAAAAGTGTCTCAGACTACTCCTCAGGCATTAAGAGCAGGCTCCTCAGGTGCCAGATCCGTTATCACATAAAAGATCCACTCGTGCTTCAAGATAATCTTTAATTTCTGATATCAATTATCAAAATTCAGTTCGGTAAGCTTCTCACTGTCCAACAGTGATCGGAGCGATAAGTTTGAGGCCATATCTACACATACAAAGGAGCAAAGCTTAATTAGTATATAAATTTATTAATCCTAAAGATTTGGACTTTAGTCTAAAGGTCCTCCCACTATTTTATACGAATTGATACCCTCTACCTCTAATTCGAGGAATTATCCTAATTTCTTAGCAAATACTAGAATCCACACAGACTACATATAGGTCCGAAGATGGCTCGATCAACCCATATGCACCTATGGGTAGGTTCTCAACCAATTATTTCTCCAAATAACTTCTAGTATTTAATTTAGCCCTAGATTTCATTTCAGTAAGCGATGGGCCTCCATTGAATATTTCAATTAGTTCAAACCATTAACATGAACTTGCTCAGTGATTCTATCTAATGAGTGATCAGGCCTGAGGATGGCTTGATCAACTCAACCATCATCAGATAGTTCATCAGAGTCATCATATGATAAATGATAATTCCATCATTCAGAGAGAACATCAGACGGATGGCACTTGTAATGTCAATCAAAAATAATAGACCCATTATCACTCACCTTAATGGAAGGCTATGATCTAGTTATCACCATAACTAGCTTATTTTAAGGACTTAATAATTTAGAAGATTTAATCGATTTAGTGAAGAGAGAAGAGAAGAGAAGAACAATCAGTAAACCATAATCCTCCCACTGACTTCACCAAGTCACTGAATCAGGTTAGATCATGCTGATTGAACTAGCACCTGGATCAGTCACATTGATCATGTTGGGAATAGTGTCCCAAAGCCAATCGTCAGTCTGTTGACGGTTGTGCTCATTTTTGTATATGTACATGAATTATGAATTAATAAAAATTATTTTGGCATTTTTCATCACAAAATGTTGCATCTTCTAATGAACTCCTATGTTGTGGTGAAGTCCTTAGGACTATTTAGACACGACAAAAGAGGATTTGTCGTTTAGTCCTTAAATCTGTTCGCGACCAAATGATACGTTGTTACCAAGGACGACAACATTTATCAAGCATAGGTTGTTGTGTGCCATATAGGTTGGTTGTCCTCTTAACCAATGAGTGTGGAGACACTGGTATGGCATACAGGTGAGATGTAAGGGTATATCTGCACTGAACGTGACTGACTCTGAAGCTATTTCTGTTGTCAAGATTTGCTCCGATGGAATATGGGTATAAATATCTCTCCGACCTGAGACCGCCACGGTGACTTGCAAGCAACTCATTGCACTTAGGCACTAGACTACCTTAATTTCTAATTCAGTGACGGAAGACTGCTGGGTGTAGTCAAGTACTTGACTTGTCGGTGCGTGTATCAAGATGGGATTGACCACTCCATTTTAGGAGCTGTGTACAGTCATGTTTCAATTTAGCAAAACCTTGACCAGGGTAGTCTTTGTGAGGAGTCACAGGACTGTTTGAGTTGAGCACGATTCGGATGATCTAATCAGGGTTGACAGTTTAACCTTGAGTCATCCTAAACACAGAGGTCAAAAGGATGAATTATACAGTAACCATATTCACGTAGGTTCTGAGTGTTGCGATTGCGACCATTCGACCTATCCGATCGTCGGGTACTATTGCTAGATGGTCACTTCGATTAGTATAGGAATTGGTTCCGATGCTACCGGCTTAGGTTCGAACCTGCGGGATCACACACATTAGAGGTTCCTATCTGATCTGATAGCTGGTGAAGAGTCCATCATGTCTGAGATTCTGTAATCAAAAATTAGGATTCTCTGATCATGAATTCCACATATTTTGGATATCGGGGTCAAGAGTCCCACTGGTTTAGGACTCTTCGATCAGGGTTACATATCGATGAATTCTGATGCCCGATTACCCATCAGATTTGGACTCAATATTTATGAGAAGTTTAATTAGTGATTTGATCACTAATTAACTCAATTTGATTGAGTAATTAATTTTGGATCAAGTCTAATTGAATTGGATTCAGTTGGGTTTGACCCGATTAGGTTAAGAGTTGACCTAATCGTCGAGATGGTTTGGTCCCTGATATGATCAGGGGTTGGGCTTAATCAATTCTTGATTTGATTAGGATTTTATTGAGCTTAATTAAGCTTAATTAAGTTGGGTTTAAATTAGTCTAATTGGGCATAACTTATTTGGTTCAATTAGGTTGGTTTAAATAATGAAACCACCTTGACCCATTCTCCCTGCGCCACCTCACTTCCACTGCGCCCATTTGAATTCACGAGAAGAAAGTTCTCATGAATTTTTCCTCATGCAAAGCCCTCCTCACGCCCTACTTTAATGTGCCAAATGAGTGGATAAGGATGATTAGTTGTTCATTCAAATTCAAAACAAAAATTTGAATTTGAATGAGCAACCAATCTTAGCGCCTTGACCTTATCCTCTTTTAATGCCCCATTTATTACACGAGAAAATGTTTCTCATGAAATCACTCATGCATAAATTAAGCCACGCCCTCCTCTTCTCACGCCCTTAGTGGATAGGGATAAATTGATTTCCATTTGAATTCAAAATTTAATTGGAATTCAAATGTACAATTACTCATCTTTATCCTCTCACGTGGATAAGATGTTTGTCATTATTTTAAAAGGAGGAGAAGAGTGGGGCGTGTGCAAGAAAAATTTTGGAGAGAAAATCTGGGCGTGAGGAATCCTTGTGTGCAAGGTGAAGGTCAATATCCTTCCGAGAGAAAAAGAAAGAAAAGAAAGAAAAAGTGTGCGCAGGGTTTCAGTGAGTTCTTCAAGGTTTCAGCCTAGAGTTCGGAAAGTGAGAAGGTGAGCTACGAGTGTCGTGAGCCCACCAAATTTTAGGGAGATCTTCAACATCCTCTCAAGCATATCTGCTAATAATCTAAAGCATCCAAAGAATTGGCAGACATCGATCGAAGGAGTTCGATCAGTATCGACCGTCGAAAGGGCTCTACAACGAGCTAGCACTCGTGAGGAGTCGATCAGACCGAGACCTTCGTGTGAACGATCCGCAAAAGTTAGACATACTGTGTGGCTGTATTGCGATGATCAGACTCTCCCGATGGTGATCAGATTGTGGCAATCTACTATCCGCACAAAGGTATTGTGTTCTGAACACATTACAGTAAAGTATTTACTGTTTAAATTCGAATTTCAAATTTAAATGCATGCATGATATATATCATATTTAGATCCTAGTGTAGGATAAATTTTTATTAATTAATTAGATTAATTAATAATTTTCACTGTAAAATAGTGATTTTGAAAAAGTTTTAAAATTACCATTTTACCCCTGCACTGATTTTCTCCAAAAATGGTATCAGAGCGGGTTCTTAGATATGATATATATATTTGCATGCATAGATTAAGTTATAATCTAAAAGTTTATAATTTGAAATTTGAAATTCAAAATTCAAAATTTGAATTTTGAAAGTTGTTCGAAATTCAAAATTTAAAAATTTAAAATTCAAAAATTGAAATTTGAATTTTCAAATTTGAAATTTAAAATTCAAAATTTAAAATTCAAAATTTGAAATTCAAAAATTTGAAATTTGTTTGAAATTTGAATTTCAAAATTTAAAATTTAAAATTTAAATTTTGAAATTGGTATATTTAGATGTACTTGATCCAAGTAGCAAGTAATCGAATTGGGTTGGTTGCCATGGCCGTCCGGTCATAGGAGAAAAGTAGGGTTTAAAGGCCCTCTCTTCCTATTCGATGGGGTCTCCTATGGCGGTAGGGGTGCCGATGCAATTATATCTCATGCAGATGAAGTAGCGAAAGGAATATTCATGATTTATTTTGATTAAGTTATTTTCTGTTACGTAATTAACAATAGGATTGCTATTTATGAAATGTGCTGATTTATTTGTGAAATGAGTCAACATATTTGGTGAACAGAAAATAAAACCTTTCAAATTTGAAAATTATTTTCGAAATGCCAAACCCTGACCTATCAGCACAAATACTTAATTAAAAGAATTAAGTATTGTCTAGTAGGTTTAGAATTGTGAATTAAGACCTAAGACAATTGCATAAACTTGTGAGTCAATGGGTTAGATGGAATAGGTCCATAATTGGGTTAGACCTAAGGTTAGCTTAAAGAAATGGACTAAATTAGAGTAATTGGTCAAATCTAATTAAAAGTTGAATTAGATTAGGTCAAGGATACTCTAGACTCAACTCCAATAATTGTAGTTGAATGGGTCAATGTCTTTAACTAGACCAAGATGGACTTAATTCATGGCTACACGGTGGAACCCTATTTATTAAGTTGATCAAATTAAAACTAATGAATCGGTTGGTGTCTAAGGTAAGTTTGGCAGTTTGACCAGTGGTTTTTAAGCGGGAGCTACTCACAGTGATTCGATCTCTGACGAGTTAATAGCTTATCCCCACCACTGATCTCACTTACCTGGCCAACCTAGTGAATTAGGTTTTGATTAGATCACTTAGTGATTAGGGCTCACCCATGTCATTAGGTAAATTAGTTTGACTGATTTAGGTGCTCCTAATGCCAGCTTTAAGTAAATCCTTTTTTAATCTAACTTGGTGAAGTCAGTGGGAGGATTGAAATTGGCTGGATATTTTCTTCTCTTCGATTCTTTAATAAAATCCTCAAAAATTATTAGGTCCTAAAAATGATTAAGTTATATTGATAACTAAATCATAGCCTTCCATTAAGTGAGTGATAATGAGTCCATTAGTTTAATAATCATTGGAGGCCCAAAGGCCTGGTGCTTATTGACTAATGAAATTATTATTCATAATATGATAATTTGGTTTGATTCTTTCTGATGGTGGTCAGGTTGGCCGGCCAAAGTCGGGCCTGATCATTTATTGGTCCAATTCACAAAATCAAATCATGTTAATGGTTGGACCTAACCAGATCTTTTCAGTGGAGGCCAAAGCCTACTGATTAGGTTCAGGGGTAAAATCAATTATTAGAAGTTGTTTAGAGAAACAACTGGTTATGAACCTACCCATAGATGCACATGGATTGACCAACCAAAGTTGGGCTCATGTGTAGTCTGTGTGGATTCTAGTACCCACTAAGGAATTAAAGTAATTCCTCGAATTGGAGGTTGAGGCTACCAATTCGTAAAAATACTGGGAGAAACTTTAGACTAAAGTTCAAGTCTTTAGTATTAATAATTTATGTACTAATATAGGTCTGGTTTTCCTTTATGTAGCTATGGCCACTACCCTTTTGCTCCGGTCATTATTAGATAATGACAAGCCCATGGGACCTAATTTCGATAGCTGGTATCGAAAATTAAAAATCATCCTTGAGCATGAGCAGATCCTTTATGTAGTAATGGATCCGGCACCTGAGGAGCCAGCCCCGAATGCTAGAGGGGTGGTCCGAGACACTTACCAGAAGTGGCTCAACGATCGCACCACCGTTCGGTGCATTATGCTGGCGGCAATGAATGATGAGTTCAGTCACAGGTTCGAGAACGCCCAACCACAGGAGATGCTTCAAATGTTGAATGACTCCTTTGACACGCCTGACGACGTTGAAAGGCACAAAACTAGTTGTGCCATTTTTAATGCTCGGATGAGGGATGGAGCCTCAGTCACTGATCATATACTGTACATGATCGAAATGATTAAGCGCCTAAGTAAACTGGGCTTTCCCCTGCACGAGCAGCTCGGTAAGGATGCGATCCTTAATTCTCTGTCCAAGTCCTACCTTCCCTACCTTACTCATTTTTGAATGACAAAGCCTGCAGTGAACTACCACGGCTTGTTGGGGTTGCTGCAGAACTTTGAGAAGGACCACCAGCTCCATAAGGAGTTGGTAAATATTGTGGGAGGGTCTTCTTCTAGTCGTCGACCCTTTAAGAAAGAGAAGAAGAACAAGAAGAACAAGAATAAGAAAGTGCAGCCACATGCTGGGATATCTGCACAGGGTCAGACCAAGAAGCGCAAGCCCGACCAGAGCTAGGTGGAGTGCTTCTTTTGCAAGAAGCAGGGGCACTAGAAGAGAAACTGTACTCTATACATTGCCTCACTGGACCCGAACAGGCCGAAAAAGAAGCAAGGTACTTATATGATAACACCTTGCAATTTTTTCTTTTGTGATACTACTGCCTGGGTATTGGATACCAGAAGCCCTTATCATATTTGCAATTCGATGCAGGGTCTGCAGGTCAGTAGGAGATTTGATGAAGGCGAGAGATTCCTGAACGTTGGAGATGGAAGCAAAGTTCCAGTTCTAGCATTAGGAATAATGAACCTTGTAATCAATTATCGAAATATAATTCTGAGTGAATGTCACTATTGTCTGAGCTTTTTATTAAATATTATTTTTGTAGGCCTTTTGGCCATAAACGGTTATCAATTTTTAATAAAAGAAAATATTTGCAATATCATTTTGAATGGTGTTACAATATTTGTTGGACAACTTAATAATAGAATTTAGTTTCTATCACAACCTGTTAATGTGGTTGAAACCTCCGGTAAACGCCCTAGAATAGATAATGTGTTAGAAGTCTACCTTTGGCACTGTAGGCTAGGTCATATCAATAAGAAGAGGATAAACAGGTTGGCTCAAGAAAGAATTCTTGAAGTAAGTGATTATGAATCACTTCCAATCTGTGAGTCCTGTCTTCTTGATAAAATGACCAAGTCACCTTTTACTGGAAAAGGTGAGCAAGCCAGTGAACTCTTGGCTCTGGTATATTCTGATGTATGTGGACCCACGAGCTCAAGTGCAAGAGGTGGATATTTCTACTTCATAACCTTCACAGACGACCTATCGAGGTATGGGTATGTCTATTTATTGAAGCATAAGTCGGAGTCGTTTGAAATGTTCAAACTATTCCGAAATGAGGTAGAAAAATAAACTAGAAAGTGTATTAAAACTCTTCGATCTGATCGAGGAGGTGAATACCTTTCGAATGATTTTCTGACATATCTTGGGGAGAATGGGATTCTCTCTCAGTGGACACCTCCTGGAACACCACAGCATAATGGTGTGTCTGAAAGGAGGAATCGGACCTTGTTGGACATGGTTCGATCCATGATGGGGTTTGCTGGTCTGCCGATGTCCCTTTGGAGATATGCACTCGAATCGGCTTATTACCTTCTAAATAGGATTTTGAGTAAGTCTGTAACCAAAACGCCATATGAGATATGAATAGGACGTAAGCCAGTACTCTCGCACCTTAGGGTTTGGGGGTGTCCAGCTTATGTTAAACGTTTAATTACGGACAAGCTTGGACCTAGGTCTGACAAGTGTAATTTTATAGGATACCCAAAAGAAACCAAAGGGTATTACTTCTACCTAGCTGATGAGCAAAAAGTATTTGTCAGCCTTAAGGCAATCTTTTTGGAAAGGGAGTTCCTTGGTGAGGGGACTGTTGCCTCTAAGGTCGAACTTGACGAAATTCGACAGGTGGAAAATCCGACGCAAGTTGCTGAACCGGATTTGATTAGATCAGATCCGGAGCCCATTGATCAAGCACCCTTAAGGCGATCTGGTAGAGTACCACGTCAACCGGACAGATATTATGGTTTCTTGGTCTGGGACGATGATCCTATCGAACTTGATGAAAACGATGAGGATCCGATCACCTACATGGATGCAATGCAGAGATCCGACTCTGAGAAATGGCTAGAGGCCATGAAATTCGAAATGGAGTCCATGAAGGTCAACGATGTGTGGACATTGATTGACCCACCCGAAGGAGTAAAACCCATAGGGTGTAAGTGGGTCTTCAAGAGGAAGAGGGGTACAGACGGAAAGGTGGAAACCTATAAAGCCCATCTGGTTGCTAAGGAATATCGTCAATGTTATGGTATAGATTATGACGAGACGTTTTCTTCTGTGGCAATGCTCAAATCCATTCAGATTATACTTGCGATAGCTGCCCATCTGGACTATTAAATCTGGCAGATGGATGTGAAGACAGCTTTCCGAAACAGAGAGCTGGATGAAGAGGTGTATATGATACAACCTGAAGGATTCACATCCACTGATGAGTCTAAGGTGTGCAGACTACAGAGGTCGATTTATGGACTTAAGCAGGCATCCCGGAGTTGGAACATACATTTTGATAGGATGATCAAGACGTATGGATTCGTTAAGAACAGAGAAGAGCCCTGCATTTATAAGTGGGCTAATGGTCCAGTAGTGGTATTTCTTGTATTGTATATGGATGATATTCTCTTAATCGGGAATGATGTACCTGCATTACAGGAATAAAGATTTGGCTGTCGTCACAGTTCTCCATGAAGGATTTGGGAGAAGCTTCCTACATCCTAGGGATGAGGATCTATAGGGATAGATCTAAAAGATTGCTTGGTTTATCCCAGTCTACGTATATAGATACTATGCTGAAGAGATTCAGCATGGAGAATTTCAAGAAAGGTTATCTATCGATAGGCCATGGAATTTCTCTCTCGAAGAGGGGTTATCTGACAACACCTCAAGAGAGAGAGCGTATGGGTAGGATTCCATATGCTTCGGCAGTGGGATCTATCATGTACGCCATGACATGTACACGACCAGATATGGCATACTCACTAGGGGTAGTGAGTAGATACCAATTTGATCCAGGGGAGAATCACTGGAAGGTTGTTAAAACCATCCTGAAGTATTTAAGAAATACTAAGGACCAGTGGCTTGTTTATGGTGAATCGGACTTGAGACTTATAGGATTTACAGACTCTAGTTTCCAGTCTGATCACGATAACAGCAAAAGTATGTCAGGATTTATTTTTACCCTTAATGGTGGGGCTATCTGCTGAAAGAGTTCCAAGCAACACATAATAGCTGTTTCAATTTGCGAGGCGGAGTATGTCGCTGCATCAGATGCTGCCAAAGAAGCGGTGTGGCTGAGGAAATTCATCGTCGAGCTCGGAGTAGCACCCTCCCTTGTTGGTCCGGTTCTGCTCTACTGTGACAGCTCTGGAGCCATTGCTCAGGCGAAGGAACCCAAGGCACACCAGCGGATGAAGCATATTCTGCGCTGCTACCATCTCATCTGAGAGATTGTGGATCGAGGTGACGTCGACCTTCAGAAGATCGACGGAAAGGGAAACCTTGCCGACCCATTCACTAAAGCCATTGTGGTGAAGGAGTTCGACGACTACAAGTCAAAGATGGGTATTAGATACTGCACCGATTGGCTTTAGGCCAAGTGGGAGATTGTTGGGAATAGTATCCCAAAGCCAATCATCAGCCTGTTGATGGTTGTGCTCATTTTTGTATATGTACATGAATTATGAATTAATAAAAATTATTTTGATATTTTTCATCACAAAATGTTGCATCTTCTAATGAACTCCTATGTTGTGGTGAAGTCCTTAGGACTATTTAGACTCGACAAAGGAGGATTTATCGTTTAGTCCTTAAATCTGTTCGCGATCAAATGATTCGTTGTTACCAAGAATGACAACGTTTATCAAGCATAGGTCATTGTGTGCCATATAGGTTGGTTGTCCTCTTAACCAATGAGTATGGAGACACTGGTATGGCATACAGGTGAGATGTAAGGGTACATCTACACTGAACGTGACCAACTCCGGAGCTATTTTTGCTGTCAAGATTTGCTCCGATGGAATATGGGTATAAATATTCCTTCGAACTGAGACCGCCATGGTGACTTGCAAGCAACTCACTGCATTTAGGCACTGGACTACCTGAATTTCTAATTCAGTGATGGAAGGCTGCTGGGTGTAGTCAAGTACTTGACTTGTCGGTGCGTGTGTCAAGATGGGATTGACCACTCCAGTTTAGGAGCTATGTAAAGTCGTGTTTCAATTTAGCAAAACCTTGGCCAAGGTAGTCTTTGTGAGGAGTCACAGGACTGTTTGAGTTGAGCACGATTTGGATGATCTAATCAGGGTTGACAGTTTAATCCTGAGTCGTCCTAAACACAGAGGTCAAAAGGATGAATTATACAGTAACCATATTCATGTAGATTCTGAGTGTTGCGATTGCAACCATTCGACTTATCCGGTTGTCGAGTACCATTGCTAGATGGTCACTTCGATTAGTACAGGAATTGGTTTCTGTGCTATCGGTTTAGGTTCGAACCTGCGGGGTCACACACATTAGAGGTTCCTATCTGATCTGATAGCTGGTGAAGAGTCCTTCACATCTTTGATTCTGTGATCGAGAATCATGATTCTCTGATCACGAATTTCACATATTTTATGTACCGGGGTCAAGAGTCCCACTGGTTTAGGACTCTTCGATCAGGGTTACATATTGATGAATTCTGATGTCCGATTACCCATCGGATTTGGATTCAATATTTATGAGAGGTTTAATTAGTGATTTAATCACTAATAAACTCAATTTGATTGAGTAATTAATTTTGGATCAAGTCCAATTGAATTGGATTTAGTTGGATTTGACCCGATTAGGTTAAGACTTGACCTAATCGTCGAGATGGTTTGGTCCCTGATATGATCAGGGGTTGGGCTTAATCAATTCCTGATTTGATTAGAATTTTATTGAGCCTAATTAAGCTTAATTAAGTTGGGTTTAAATTAGTCTAATTGGGCCTAACTTATTTGGTTCAAGTAGGTTGGTTTAAATAATGAAACCACCTTGACCCATTCTCCCTGCGCCACCTCACTTCCACTGCGCCCATTTGAATTCACGAGAAAGAAGTTCTCATGAATTTTTCCTCATGCAAAGCTCTCCTCACGCCCTGCTTTAATGCGCCAAATGAGTGGATAAGGATGATTAGTTGGCCATTCAAATTCAAAACAAAAGTTTGAATTTGAATGAACAACCAATCTTAGCACCTTGACCTTATCCTCTTTTAACGCCCCATTTATTATATGAGAAAATGTTTCTCATGAAATCACTTATGCACAAATTAAGCCATGCCCTCCTCTTCTCACGCCCTTAGTGGATAGGGATAAATTAGTTTCCATTTGAATTCAAAATTTGATTTGAATTCAAATGTACAATTACTCATCTTTATCCTCTCACGTAGATAAGACGTTTGTCATTGTTTTAAAAGGAGGAGAAGAGTGGGGCATGTGCAAGAAAAATTTTGGAGAGAAAATCTGGGCGTTCGGAAAGTGAGAAGGTGAGCTACGAGTGTCGTGAGCCCACCAAATTTCAGAGAGATCTTCAACATCCTCTCAAGCATGTCTGCTGATGATCTAGAGCATCCAAAGAATTTGCAGACATCGATCGAAGGAGTTCGATCAGCATCGGCCGTCGAAAGGGCTCTACAATGAGCTAGCACTCGTGAGGAGTCATTCAGACTGGGAGCTTCGTGTGGATGATCCGTAGAGGCTAGACACACTGTGTGGCTACATCGTGACAATCAGACTCTCCCGACGGTGATCAAATTACAGCAATCTACTACCCACACAAAGGTATTGTGTTCTCAACACATTACAGTAAAGTATTTACTGTTCAAATTCGAATTTCAAATTTAAATGCATGCATGATATATATCATATTTAGATCATAGTGTAGAGTAAATTTTTATTAATTAATTAGATTAATTAATAATTTTTACTGTAAAATAGTGATTTTGAAAAAAATTTAAAATTACCATTTTACCCCTGCACTGATTTTACCCAAAAGATCAACCTTAATGGCATGGGCTAATTCGAATCACTTAGCGATCTAATCAAAATTTAGTTCACCAAATTGGCTAGGTAAGTGAGATCAGTTGGAGGATTTGCCAAGCTTGCCTTAGACACCAGTGAAATGGGCAGAAAAGCCACTCCCAATTAAAAATAACTTATCGAAATACCAAACTTACCTTAAACATCAATTGATTAACTAGTTTTAATTTGACCAACCTAATGATTCGGGTTCAACCACTGAGCTACAATCAAGGTCTATTTGGTCTAATCAAAGACATGGACTCGACTATCTACAACATTGTACTAGAAAAATCTTAATTAATCTAATTCAATATTTGGTTAGACTTAATCAATTTCTCTACATGATCAATCAATTCTTTGATTCTAACCTTAGGTCTAACCTAATTAAAGAGAAGGACCTGATTTGAGCTAACCCATGTCTTATGTTTTATGCAATGTCATTAGATCTAAATCACAATTCTAGATCCAATCAGCTTGATACTTAATTCTCAATTAAGTTTTGCATCAATATGGTTAAGGTTTTAAAATTAATTTTTCATGTAAATTTTTTACATCAAGTCATAAAATATTTTAGATTAAATCTAAATTTTTTATGATTTTAGATCAAAATAATTTTGACTAAACAAGATTAGATGTAACTAATTATCTTTGTAACTT
The DNA here is from genome assembly GCF_000442705.2 of Elaeis guineensis. NCBI lineage: Eukaryota > Viridiplantae > Streptophyta > Magnoliopsida > Arecales > Arecaceae > Elaeis > Elaeis guineensis. The sequence goes on from NC_026007.2 coordinate 31,351,909, forward strand.
GCATCACATACGACAACACCTAGGGTTTCAAGATCTAGGATTTTGTAAGAAAGTAAGTTTTCTCTTTTCACTTTCTTCTTCATGGGACCTCACAGTGGCACCCCTACATGCTATGAAGAGCACCCTATTGAATAGAAAGAGAGGGTCATGAAACCCTACTTGCTCCTACGACCGGACAGTCTGGTGATTACCCAATCCGTATACTTTGCTACTCAAAATATCTAATCTAAATAAATAATAATCAGATCTAAAAAAAAACTAATTTAGATTTAATCTAAATCATAAATAATTAGATCTAATAACAAAAAAATAGATCTGAAGTCATATTAATTCATATCAAAATAACCTGGCTTTGACACCAGTTGAAGAAAATTTATAATAGTGTAGTACATGCAATTAAAAAATTTTATGTAGTAGAAATAATAGATTAAATAATTTAATCCTAATCACATGTATAAGATCTAATCTTAGACTACTACATCAAAATCTTTGATATAAAAAATATATACTTTAGATCTAAAAATAAAAATCACATCGATCTCATCGATGCTGAAATTCTAGATCTAACTATTAGATCTACCATAGAAATCAAAATAAGTTAGAGATCATTACCAAATAAATTTTGATCTTGATCTCCTCTAATCTAATAGTTAGAGAGGGTATTCCTTAGATTACTGGCAATCACACAAAGTCATCTGGCTTCTATAAAAAAATTCATGCGAAGACTAACACAGATCAGGGGCTCGAAGATGCTAGTCTGCGAATAACTTCAACAGCTAACCTCTTCCTTTTTCTACAAGCACCTTGGATACTCTAAAGTGATCAGAGATATGGAAGAGGAAGAGAGGAGGAGGAGAAAAGGCTCTAGAAATAAAAAATCTACAAGAAAATTGATCATGGGACGTCCAAGAGAGGGGTCCCTTTTTTATAGACTAGGAATTAAGACTTTCCAAGAAAAGATGCCATGAATCAATGCCAAAACTCTTTTTTGGTATTTCTAAAAATTTTAAAAAAATTATTAAGATGTGAAAAAGAAATCTAGAGTCCTTAATACTAAATAATTCTTAAAAAAAATAAGAAAAAAAATAATATAACTCCAATAATATATCATATACAAAAAATCTCTTTCCTAGTCTACATTTTATCTCTAATTCAGATCGCATTCGAATTAGGCAAGAGATAATATTATGACTCATCAGCTATAGCCAAGTAACCTTATTGGATCTTCTCTCATAATGCCAAAAATTACAACCCAAATCTAATTAGGCATGGAGAAATTTGTATGGATCCAGATTGTGGCGCAAAAGATAAGGATAGAGTCCTAGTCTGACTTGGACTCTTCATTTCTAATTCAATTCTAATCCAAATCAAATTTGGATTGAAACCACTGATAGAAATGAACCTAATCCAATTAGAAATCTAAATATATCATCAAATTTCTAACCCAATTAGGAATTAGCCGAGTCCAAACCCTGATCAAATCAGGATCAATTTTTTTTTGTAATCGAATTTGATCATATCAATCCCGATCTGAGTCGAACTGAATCTAATTCAATTAGACTTATTCCAAAGCTCTTTCCTCAATCAAATTAAGTCAATTAAGAATCTAATTACTAATTAATTCTCTATAAATGATAGAGTTCCAGTTTCAATGGGACTCTCCCACAGAGTCCTAATCCAAGTAGGACTCTTCACCAGAGTCACAATCTAATTGGACTCTTCAGCCATCAGATCTGACTAAATCTTCTAATGTGTGTGACCCCCCATAAGTTTGAACCTAAGCCGGTAATATGAAAACAATTTTCTATACCAATCGATGTAACCATCTGGCAATGATGACCTGACGATCGGATGGGTCGAAGTGTTGCAAAGCAACCTTCTAGAACCTACTAGCATATGGTTATCATATAATTCATCTCTTTGATCCGAATGCTCAAGGTGACTTAAAATTTAACTGTCAACCCTAATTAAGTCGACCATATTATATTTCAACCTTTCAAATCTATCTCATGGATTACCCTGGTCAAGGTTTTGCTAAATTGAAATACGTTGATGCATATCTCCTACCAATTCAGAAGAGTCAATTCCATCTTGACTCACACACCGACTTGATAAATACTTGACTCACCTAGTATCTTTCCATCACTAAGTTAGAAACTCAGATAGTCTGATACTAAAGTACAGTGAGTAGCTTACAAGTCACCGTGGTGGTCTCAAGTCAGAGGGACACTTATACCCATGCCCTTCATAAGCTACTCTTGATAGCAGAGTGCTCGACATATGGTCATGTTCGATGCGAATGTACTCTTGTATTCCATCTGTATGCCATAATAGTATCTCCACACTCTTTGGTTAAGAGGATAGCTAACTCATATGGCACACAACGACCTACACTTGATATCACTATCGTCCTAATAATAGCGTATCATTTGGTCGTGAACAATTTTAAGGACTTAATGATAAATCCTCTTTTGTTGATTAATATATATAGTCCTAAGGACTTCATTACAACACAGAAGTTCAAAGATGATCAATTTGTGATAAAAATGCCAAATAACTTTTATTAATAAAAATTCATATATAGTTTATAAGATGAGTACAATCATCTAACGATTGACTTTGAAACATATTTTCTAACATTTAAGATGATCAAGAAATTTATTGGATAAGTATTCTCCTCCTCGATCAGATCGAAGAATTTTGATACTTTTTTTAATTTATTTCTCGATCATACATGGATACTCCTTAAACTTATCAAAGGCTTCAAATTTATGTTTCATAAGATACACATATTCAAATCTTGATAGATTATTTATAAAGGTGATAAAACAGGAGTATCTTCCTCTGGCCTAAGTTATCATCGATCTACATATATCTATATGTACTAGGGCTAATAACTCATTCACCCTCTCTCTATGTCCAAAAAATAGAGTCTTGATCATCTTACCCATGAGACAAGATTCACAAGTTTTCAATGATTCAAAATCATATGAGTTAAAGAATTCTTCTTTGTATAACTTGTTTCTCCTTAACTCACTAAAGGCAACAATGCCAAAGATATGTGATAGTCACATCTTCTCTTTTTCTTTTCATATTTCTTTTAATAAAAAAAATATTTTTATTGAGTAGAAGAATTAAAAGATTATTATCAATATAAAAGTTTCAGTTTCACGAAAATGAGGTAACTTCTGAATCCACTAGTGAATTTACTTTTGAAGAATTGCATGAAGCATTCTATGATTCAATTGATGAATTAAAGATACTAGGGAAGAAAAACAAAGAACTGAAATTGGAAAATCAGTCCTTAGTGAAACAAGCTGAAAACCTTTCAGTTGAAAAATCCACCTTAATTCAAGAGAATCAAAACTTAAAGAATGAAATTAACAAGCTGAAACCTATAGTAGATAAGTTCACCTTAAGTTCAAACAAATTAAATATGATCCTTGATAATCAGAAAGCTATATATGATAAGGCTGGACTTGGCTATAAATCTCTGAAGAAACAAAAATTTCTGAAGGATATGTATGTAAATTATTCAAGTAACAAGTCTACAAATATTACTTGTTTCAAATGTAGAAGAATAGGACATAAATCATACACATGTCTTATTAACAAATATGCAAACACAAAGAAAATATGGGTTCCAAAAGGAACCATTTTGACTAACCTAAAAGGACCCAAGAAAGCTTGGGTACCTAAGACAGAAACTTGACCTTTGCTTGTAGGTGTGTCTAGCATCCCAAGAAGGAAACAGAAAATGGTATCTTGACAGTGGATGCTCGAGACACATGACTGGTGATGAATCACAATTCATCACGCTTGATGCTAAGGATGGAGGGATGGTCACCTTTGGAGATAATGGCAAAGGAAAGATCATCGGGATAGGTAACATTGGTATCACTCCCTCCAAATACATTGAGAATGTTTTATTAGTTAAAGGTTTAAAGCATAACTTACTTAGCATTAGTCAATTCTGTGATAAAGGGCATAAAGTAGTTTTTGAATCATCTGTTTGCATTGTGACTAGTCCTATTAATGATGGCATTAAAGTTATAGGACATAGGCATGGCAATGTTTATATGGTAGATTTGAATGACTTAGCCAAATTAGACATGCAATGCCTAGTATCCTTGAATGCTAAAATTAATGAGACTAGTTGGTTGTGGCATCATAGACTTGCACATATTAGCATGCATTCTCTTTCAAAATTAATTAAAAAGGAATTAGTTCTCGGTTTGCCAAAATTGAATTTTGAAAAGGATAGAATTTGTAATGCATGCCAATTAGGTAAACAAACTAGAGTTTCATTTAAATCCAAAAATACTGTTTCAACTTCTAGACCTTTAGAGCTCTTACATATGGACTTATTTGGACCAACTAGAACCACTAGTCTAGGAGGAAAACGATATGGCTTTGTAATTATAGATGATTACTCTCGTTTTACTTGGGTTTTCTTTTTGGCACACAAAAATGAAACTTTTCATATTTTTACTAAATTTCATCGAAAAGTCACTAATGAAAAAGGGTTTTCAATTTAAAATATTAGAAGTGATCATGGAACTGAATTTGAAAATCAAGATTTTGAAAATTTTTGTGATGAAAATGGAATTGGCCATAACTTCTCTGCTCCTAGAACACCCCAACAGAATGGGGTAGTTGAAAGGAAAAACAGAACCTTAGAAGAAATGGCCTGTACCATGCTTTGTGAAAGCAACCTTCCAAGATATTTTTGGGCGGAAGCAATTAACACAGCATGTTACATTTTAAATCGTGCTTTAATTAGACAATTTTTAAAGAAAACCCCTTATGAACTTTGGAAAGGAAGAAAATCAAATATTGCATATTTTCATGTCTTTGGTTGCCGATGTTTTGTATTAAATAATGGTAAAGAAAGACTTAGTAAATTTGATGCAAAATCAGATGAAGCAATCTTTCTAGGTTACTCCTCCACTAGTAAAACATTTAGAGTTTTCAACAAAAGAACTTTAATAGTTGAGGAGTCCATACATGTTGTCTTTGATGAATCTAACGATCTTCCTTCAAGGAAGAATGAGGGTGTTGATGATGCAGATCCACTAATAGAAGGTTTGAAGGAGATCACTCTGAAAGATTCAGCAACTCCAGAAGACAAGGATCAAGAAGACGAACAAAATGAGAGAGGTGAAGAAACTCAAGAACAACCTCAAGGTACAAATGACCTACCCAAGGAATGGAGGTATGTTCACAACCACCCTAAGGAGTTAATTATTGGTGATCCTATGCATGGGGTAAAAACCCGTTCTTCACTTAGAGATGTAGTTAATCATTGTGCTTTTGTATCTCAACTTGAACCTAAAACTTTTGAAGAAGCTGAAAATGATCATAACTGGATTAATGCAATGCAAGAGGAACTTAATCAATTTGAAAGAAATAATGTTTGGATCTTAGTATCTAGATCTAAAAATTATTCAATAATTGGCACAAAATGGGTCTTTAGAAATAAATTAGATGAGCATGGAAATGTAATTAGAAATAAAGCAAGACTGGTTGCTAAGGGATATAATCAAGAAGAAAGAATTGATTTTGATGAAACCTTTGCACCTGTTGCTAGATTAGAAGCTATTAGACTTCTACTTGCATATGCTTGCTTTATGAAATTCAAGTTATTTCAAATGGATGTTAAAAGTGTATTTTTAAATGGATATATTGCTGAAGAAGTATATGTAGAACAACCCCCTTGATTTGAAAATCATGCTTTTCCTAATCATGTCTTTAGATTAAATAAAGCTTTATATGGATTAAAACAAGCACCTAGAGCATGGTATGAAAGGCTAAGCAAATTTCTACTAAATAATGGTTTTACAAGAGGTAATGTAGATACAACCCTATTTATTAAAGAAATCAAAATGATATGCTAATTATACAAATTTATGTTGATGACATAATTTTTGGGTCTACTAATGAATCCCTTTGTCAAGACTTTGCTAAGCTTATGCAGGGGGAGTTCGAGATGAGCATGATGGGAGAACTCACCTTCTTCCTCGGACTCCAAATTAAACAATCAAAAGAGGGAATCTCCATCACCCAAAGCAAGTACACCAAGAAACTACTCAAAAGATTTGGAATGGAGAACTGCAAATCAATTGGCACACCAATGAGTCCCTCATGTAAGCTTGACAAGGATGATGAAGGTAAATGTGTAGACTTAAAATACTATAGAGGTATGATCGGCTCATTATTATATTTAACTGCGAGTAGGCCTGATATCATGTTTAGTGTTTGTTTATGTGCTAGATATCAATCTAATCCTAAAGAATCTCATTTGAATGCTGTTAAAAGAATCCTTAGATACTTAAATGGTACTCAAACTCTAGGGTTATGGTACTCTAAGGACTCACAAATTGATTTATTAGGATATTCAGATGCTGATTTTGCTGGATGTAAATTAGATAGAAAAAGCACAAGTGAAACTTGCCAATTTCTTGGAGTTAACCTAATCTCATGGTTTAGCAAGAACAAAATTCGGTGGCACTGTCTACGGCTGAGGCCGAATACATTGCAGCCGGAAGTTGTTGTGCTCAAATCTTGTGGATTAAGCAACAACTCGAAGACTTTGGAATCAAACTTAGTAAAACACCAATAAGATGTAACAACACAAGTGCCATAAATCTATCTAAAAATCCAATTCAACACTCAAGATCCAAACATATTGAAATAAGACATCATTTTATAAGAGAACATGTTCAAAACAAAAATATAATTCTTGAATATGTTTGCACTGAAAACCAATTAGCTGATATCTTTACAAAGGCCCTTAGTGAAGATAGATTCTGTGAAATTAGGAGAAATCTAGGAATTCTAGATCCATATGCCTAAATTTTCTCTCAATTTCCAAGAATTGATGTCAAAATTCTTAGAACTCAATTTCCAACATCTATCCTGGTCCCAAAAGCTCAAATTTATCATTCTAAAAACTTATCATTGAGCAAAATTCCTTCACTCAAAATTTTAAATTTTTCTGGAATTTATTCATATTTTTTCTGATTTTTTGAACCTCATGAGTCGACCCCCATGAGTCGACTCAATGGCAAACTTGTAAATCCCACCAACTTCCCACGGGTTCATTGTTTTTAAACTGGAACCCTGTTCGTGAGACGACTCATCTTCTCATCATCCTCCTTCCAAAAGCCGTCTTCTCCAACTCTTTTTGCTCCAAATCCAAGGATTTATTTCAAGGCAATTCTCCCTCCTCCTCTCCACCAAAAATCGCCACCTTAGAAAAGGATTTTTTGTGCTTTCTCGCATTGCTTGGTGCGGTTGGAACGTGCCCTAGCACTTCACCGATCTTCCAAAATCCACTTCTTTTCTCCACCAAAATCCTTCTTTACTCTCTTGTGATCCCTCCTCCACTCAATTCAAGTCTCCTTGCCTGCTACTATAGTGGATATGGCTCCGAAGATGAAACTTCCCCAAAGAAGAAAGTCAATCCGTGAGCCTGAAGAAATTGTCCGAAAGAAAAGGCATGCTCAGTTTTCCACTGCTCCCACTTCAGTATCTGCTCAAGGTCCCTCTCAATCCTCCATAAGCCCCAGTAAGAATCTTCTTTCCGATAGAAAAGTCGAAACCGGGAAGAATATAGATTTTCGGTTCTTTGAGAAAGAGGGCTTTACTTTTGCAAGTAAGATTAAAAACCAAGGATGGGAACTCTACTGCTCCCTTAAGGAAGTCACCTATGTTGACCTAGTTAGAGAATTCTACCAGAACCTACATTATGGAAATGGGTCAGTGACTTCAACAGTCAAGGGAATTGATATCTGCTTGGATTCTAGGATATTGGGAGAAATACTTCAGTTGCCTAGTGAAGGATACTCACATATGGAACTCCCAATTAAAGAAGAGGGAATCAGAATTATTTTAGGAGAAACTTATTCAGGGAGTTTAAACAAATTGGAAGCAAAGATTTTGTCTATTGAGATGAGGATCCTGCATCAGATGGTAACAAAGCTCTTCTTTCCTAGGAGTGGTAGGCATGATCTACTGTCTGGCAGAGATGTATGTATCATGTTTCATGTCATCACTCAAACCCCCCTGAACCTCCCTGCACTTATGATAGAGGCCATGAGAGAAACTTTGAACAGATCCAAGGCACACTTGCCTTATGGTATGGCCCTTACTAGAGTATTTAGGAGGTTTGGAGTTAGCTGTGAGGGGGATTCACCTACCAAACTATCTCATGTGGACACTTTCAACCAATACAGCCTGCACCGAATGGGATTTACAAAGACTGATGGTGGTTGGATCAAGGGATCTGAGGAGAGAACTGAAGAGAGAACTGAGGAAAGAGCTGAAGACAGAGTTGAAGACAGAGTAGAAGAAGAAGGTCCATCATCTCCTGTTCATGACTTCAGGGCAGCATCACCAGTTATCCAGTTCATTCCTGATACAGAGGCTGGCCCTTCAGAGTTTACTAGGATGCCCACACCAGTGTATCAGCCAGAGAGCAGAGCACCTCATTCAGAGTTCAGACTGGCTGACGATCAGATCGAGCATATATCACAGCGTGTGGCTTCTTTGCTGTCTAGCCAGTGGAGTAGTATTTCTTTTGCACCAAGAGCCACCTCTTCTGATCAGACCATGACTCCCCACATCTCCACTGTATTTCAGATGTTATCAGATCAGTCCATCTGAATCCAGCAGCTTGAGGACACAGTCTGGAGACTGACTGGCAGAGTTCTTGACTTGCAGGGGCAAGTCCTTGCTTTGGCCCATCCCAAGCCACAGGAGTCAACTATTGAGGTCACAGATCTCACTGCAGAGGCTGGCAGGCTCAGAGGAGCACTAGAATGTGGATATGAATTACTGAGGAAAGAGATCCGAGGATCGAGTGAGCATGCTACCACTCAGTTCACTGCTCTACTTCAATCTGTTTCCAGAGCACTGAACGTACTTGATTCTATCAGACTCACCCTTTCTGTTCAGTCCTTAGCATCTCAGCATTCTCAGCCTCCCAGTTCATCTCGTTCTCCTGCTCGTGCCAGAGGTAGACGGGGTAGAGGATGCACTTCTGATCCATCAGCTTCTCATACCATATCTGATGACTCCGATCCATGACTTGTCTTGATCATTATTAGATCCTAGGAGTTAGTGTTTTGTTCTAGGATCTGTATTTTGGGGCCATGTATTGACAATTAGCTGGTTGATTATTATAATATGAACTATGTATTGAAACAATTATGATTTTAGTGGAATCATCTTTTACTTATATTTCTACCTTTTGTAATGATGTTGATCATATTTTGGTTATATATATATTCTCCTTGTTGAAATATTGTCTTCTCTTTGTTGTTGTTTGCTGTTGATAATTGCTATATTAAGGGGGAGCAAACATCTGTGATAAATTCTAAAGGGGGAGAAATTAAAGAATGTTTCAGAAATAGGAGAAGTTAACCATGTCTGATGATGTCAAAAAGGAGGAGAAATTAAACAAAAAGCAACTCATTAAAAGCAAAAAAAAAAACAAAAAGCAACTCATTAAAAGCAAAACCCTAAATTATGAAAGAAAGGGGGAGAAATTAAACAAAAAGCAACTCATCAAAAGCAAAACCCTAAAAGCAAAACCCTAAATTATGAGAAATTTGGCATCAAACAGAAATTAAACAAAAAGCAATTCAATTATGAGCAATTAAAGAAAAAGCAACTCATCAAAAGCAAAACTACAAATTATGAGAAATTAATTGAAGAATTTAAAGAACAATATCAAAAGTACAATGCTAAGTACAATGCAATTATGTAACTTTTAAATTACTTCTTTACATATGCTCAGATTTACTTTAAAAATTTAAATATGCTCTGATATACTTCAAAATTCCAACTTACTCTGATACATCTTAAAATTTTTTTTAACTTGCTCTAATACATCATAAAATCTGTTCTGATACATTATAAAATTTTCTCTGATACATTGTAAAATTTTCTCTGATACATTGTAAAATTGTTTTCCTTGCTCCGATACATTGCAAAATTTATTTTTCTCTTGCTCTGATATATCTTAAACTCAAAATGAGCTAATACACTTTTAAAATCAACTCTTAAACATGCTTTGGCACACAATTATTTTTTGTATCAAAAGCAATTAAAGCACATAATTAATTTTTGCTCTGATGCTAAAACTAAAATCAAATGAAAATAAGCAAATTTTCAAAATACAACTTGCTCTGATAACAAAAACAAGTTTTCTGCTCTAACACCAAAATCACATATTCCAATGAGCATATCTTCAAATCTTTAAGAAGATGGACAAACTATTTTTGTATATGATCATTTATATTACATGCCAAAAGAATCTTACTCTTTTCAAGTATATAAATGTATAATGCATTCTTTTGAAATTATTGATTCACATAAATACTTTTGTTCAAATGTTTTGTCATCATCAAAAAGGAGGAGATTGTTTTTTCTAGATTGATTTTGATGATTACAAAGCAGATTGAAGGGATACAAATATTTTAAATTGAAAAAGTCTTTATGCTCTTCAAGGGCAAAATCGTAATTTTACTAAAATCCTGATTTGATAGTATCATTTGGTAGAACAAGTGATTTGTAATCTATTGGTGAAAATTTCATTGTATTTGGACTTATATTTTTGAAGTTATGAAGGTTTGAAAATCATGAGTCGACCCGTGAGTCAACTCATGGCACTATGAGCTAATTGGCACGCAAAAATTCCCCTTGGCATGCTAGTTTTCTGGCTTGGCACGACCTGTGAGTCGACTCATGAGTCGACCCCCAGGCATGAGTCGACCCTCATGAGTCGACCCCTGCTGATTTGAGCCAAGAATTTCCAGAAACTCATTCTCTGGTCTTTGCAACAGAAGTCGACTCATGAGTCGACCCCTGCGACGGAAAATGTCAGCAACGGCTATTTTTTGCCCGTTTTAATTGCCTTTTATGCTTCCTAAAATTGCTCTAACGGCTCTTTATCTGCCTAAATTGTTTTTTCTTGTTTCTTATTGCTATAAAATGCTTCAAATGGTGAAAGAAATTGTAGATCAAAAAGGAGAGATCAAACCTATATACAAAAGGATCCAAAATCTACACGAGAAAGCCTGAGATCAACGAAATACCCAAAAGAAAAGGAGAGAGGATCCACAATATACAAGAGAGATTGTGAAAGAGAAAAGCAAGAGCATTCAAAAAGAGGATCTTTCAAGCCTATTGTTCAACCTTGATCAAGAGATCTTTCAAAGCCTTCAAGAAGTCTTCAATCAAAGATCATCCTCTTCTCAAGCATTCATTCAAGCGTTCATCCACCTTGAGAAAATCCAAAAAGGGTTTCTTCATTTGAGTAAAGTGTTTTTATTATTATATTCGCTCATTTAAGGAGCTGTTATTGTATTAATTTGTGCTCTAAATTTTCTTACTCTTTGTAAGTAATTGTTCTTATTTTTGGAGGATTTCCAAAATAAGGAAAGGTTGATCCGAACTTGAAATCGGAGTGTTTTGGGTTGACTTGTACCCGGAAAACAAGTAGACTAGCTTGGGATAGCTAGTGTCGGAGTTTCCGACGTTCTGTATTCGGGTTGAATACAAGTATAGTGGATTGAAATTCCCAAGTAGGAACTTGGGGAGTGGATGTAGGTGCAAGGTTGGCACCGAACCACTATAAATCCTTGTGTTTGTGGTGTGCTTTATTGTTTCTCTTTATTTCTTTATTATATCCTTGCATTCTTGCTTTAGAAAATTAATCTTAATTTAAAGTCTTTGTTCTCATTCATCATAAGTAATTAATTAAGCCTAAAATTTTTAGAAACCCAATTCACCCCCCCCCTCTTGGGTTGCATAGCTGGGCAACATGGAGTGATTTCATGAGAAACCTTTTCTCATGTAATAAATGGGACGTAAAAAAAGGGATAAGATGCAAAGATTGATTGCCCGTTCAAATTCAAACTTTATTTTGAATTTGAATGGCCAACCAATCATCCTTATCCATTCATATGGCACATTAAAGTGGAGCATGGAGAGGGCTTGGCGTGAGAAAATAATTTATGAGAAGTTCCTTCTCATGAATTCAAATGGGTGCAATGGAAGTGAGGTGGCGCATGGAGATTGGGTCAAGATGGTTTAATTATTTAAACCAACCTAATTGAATCAAATAATTTAGGTCCAATTAGACTAATTTAAACCCAACTAATTTAGGCTTAATTAGGCTCAATAAAATCCTAATCAAATCAAGAATTGACTAAGCCCAACCCCTGATCAAATCAGGGACCAAACCATCTCAACGATTAGGTCAACTCTTAACCTAATCGGGTGAAACCCAACTGAATCCAATTCAATTGGACTTGATCCAAAAATAATTACTCAATCAAATTGAGTTAATTAATGATCAAATTATTAATTAAACCTCTCATAAATACTGAGTCCAAATCTGATGGGCAATCGGGCATTAGAATTCATCGATATGTAACCCTGATCGAAAAGTCCCAACCAGTGGGACTCTTGACCCCGGTACCCATAATGTGTGGAACTCGTGATCAGAGAATCCTGATTCTCGATCACTGAGTCTCAAATATGTAGGATTCTACATCAGCCATCAGATCAGATAGGAACCTCTAATGTGTGTGACCCCGCAGGTTCGAACCTAAGCCGGTAGCACAGGAACCAATTCCTGTACTAATCGAAGTGACCATCTAGCAATGGTACCCGATGTCCGGATAGGTCGAAGAGTCGCAATCGCAACACTCAGAACCTATATGAATATGGTTACTATATAATTCATCCTTTTGATCCCTGTGTTTAGGATGACTCAAGGTTAAACTGTCAACCCTGATCAGATCATCCGAATCGTGCTCAACTCAAACAGTCCTGTGACTCCTTACAAGGACTACGCTGGTCAAGATTTTACTAAATTGAAATACGACTGTACACAGCTCCTAAACTAGAGTGGTCAATCCCATCTTGACACACGCACCGACAAGTCAAGTACTTGACTACACCCAGCAGCCTTCCGTCACTGAATTAAAAATTCAGGTAGTCTAGTGCCTAAGTGCAGTGAGTTGCTTGCAAGTCACCGTGGCAGTCTCAGGTCGGAGGGATATTTATACCCATATTCTATCGGAGCAAATCTTGATAGTAGAAATAGCTCCGAAGTCGGTCACATTCAGTGCAGATGTACCCTTACATCTCACTTGTATGCCATACTAGTATCTCCACACTCATTGGTTAAGAGGATAACCAACCTATATGGCACACAACGACCTATGCTTGATAAACATTGTCGTCCTTGGTAACAACGTATCATTTGATCGTGAACAGATTTAAGGACTAAACGACAAATCCTTTTTTGTCGAGTCTAAATAGTCCTAAGGACTTCACCACAACATAGGAGTTCATTAGAAGATGAAACTTTTTGTGATGAAAAATGCCAAAATAATTTTTATTAATTCATAATTCATGTACAAATATAAAAATGAGCACAACCGTCAACAGACTGACGATTGGCTTTGGGACACTATTCCCAACAGTGGAAACCTACCCTCTGCGATTATCGTTAGGATTAGATTTATTTCTTAGATACTGTTATTATGTGCCTGCAGCAAGTAGGAATTTGATTTCTGTTTCATGTTTAGCACAAGAAGGCTATGTGATTAGCTTTCATAAGGACCATTGTAATATTTTTTATGAAAATAATAAAGTTGCAGATGGTTTTCTTATTAACGATCTCTATCAGCTACATATTGATGTATCTATATTTAATATTGAGTAAAATATGGATGCCATAGAAATTAAAAGGCCTAGAGATAGTCTAAATGATAGGTATCTGTGGCACCTAAGGCTAGGTCATATAGCGAAAGACAGGGTTAATAAATTGGAGAAATTTGGGCTATTGAGTCCGTTGACTTTTGAGTCATATCCAGTTTGTGAATCATGCCTTCAAGGCAAAATGACCAAGCTTCTTTTTGTAGGATATGGGAAAAGGGCCACAGACCTACTTGTCCTAGTACATACGGATGTGTGCGGCCCATTTGATGTGCCGGCTAGAGGCAACTACATCTACTTCATTACCTTTACCGATGATATGTCTAGGTATGGGTATGTGTTTCTAATGAAACACAATTCTGAAGCCTTTGAAAGGTTCAAAGAATTCAGACATGAGGTAGAAAAACAAACAGAAAAGCCCATTAAGGTTCTTCGATCAGATCGAGGAGGTGAATACCTTAGTCGGGAGTTTCTAGACTATCTTAAGGATAATGGTATAGTCTCTCAATAGACTCCACCTGGAATGCCTCAACTCAACGGGGTTTCAGAACGGAGAAATCGGACCCTATTAGATATGGTCTGTTCCATAATGAGCTTCACGGACCTCCCTGAATTTCTTTGAGGATATTATCTCATGACAGCAATTTATGTATTGAATAGGGTTCCCTCTAAAACCGTTCCTACCACACCATATGAGATATGGCATGGTAAGAAGCCAAGTCTGAATCATCTCAGAATTTGAGGTTGTCCAGCTTATGTCAAGAGACATCAGGCGGACAAGTTAGAGTGCAGATCTTTTAAAGCTCGATTCATAGGATATCCTAAAAAGTCATTAGGATACTATTTTTATATTCTGAAAGATCACAATATGATTGTGAGTCGAAATACTATTTTTTTTGAAAAAGAGTTTATTCAAGATGGTGGCATTGGAAGAATAATTAAGCTCAAAGAGAATATCTCCCAAGAGCAACGAGCTAAAGAACCTAAGAAACCTAATCAATCAAAACCAGTCCTAACACAACCTCTTCCACCTCGTAGATCGACTAGAATTTCTCATCCTTCTGAAAGGTACTTGGGTACCATACAAGAAGAAGTAGAGGAAATATTCCTTACGAGAAATGGGGCTCATGGTGATGACCCCAAGACCTATGACGAGGCGATATTAGATATTGACTCCGAGAAATGGTTAGAGGCCATGAGATCAGAAATTGACTCGATGCACTCAAATCAAGTCTGGATCTTGGTAGATCCACCTGAAAGTATTGTACCTATTGGGTGTAAATGGATCTTCAAGAGAAAGATAGGTGCAGATGGGAATGTGGAGACATTCAAGGCTAGGCTCATAGCAAAAGGTTATAGTCAGCGCGAAGGCATTGACTATCAGGATACCTTTTCGCCCGTAGCCATGCTAAAATCCATCCGCACATTGCTTGCTGTTGCAGCCTATTTCGATTATGAAATATGGCAGATGGACGTGAAAACGACATTCTTAAATGGATATCTTGAGGAAGATATCTATATGGAACAACCGCTTGGTTTCACATCCAGTGATGATGATCACAAGATCTGCAAGCTGCAAAGGTCCATTTATGGACTTAAGCAAGTATCTCGAAGTTGGAATACTCGTTTCAATGATGTCATCAAAATGTTTGGTTTCATCAAGAACAAGAAGGAACCATGTGTGTTCAAAAAGGTCAGTGGGAGCGCAATTGTCTTCCTCATATTGTACGTAGATGACATCCTCCTAATTGGGAATGATATTCCCATGTTGACCTCAGTCAAAGTATGGTTGTTTAAGGAGTTCTCTATGAAAGATCTAGGAGAAGCTTGTTTTATACTGGGTATTAAGGTCTATAGAGATAAACCAAATAGGATGCTCGGACTTTCACAGAAGATGTACATAGAGGAGGTGCTAAAAAGGTTTAGCATGGAAAACTCCAAAAGAGGTTTATTACCTTTTAGACATGGTATTCATCTCTCCAAAAAGATGTGCCCTAGCACACCTGAGAAGATTGAAAGCATGAGCAAGATCCCTTATGCTTCGGCAATAGGGAGCCTCATGTATGCCATGCTATATACACAACCTGATATAGCCCATGCTGTGAGTGTCACAAGCAGATATCAGTCGAATCCAGGCGAAGAGCACTGGACTTCTGTGAAATGTATCCTTAAGTATTTGAGAAGTGTTGGGAATAGTGTCTCAAAGCCAATCGTTAGCCTGTTGACGGTTGTGCTTATTTTTGTATTTGTACATGAATTATGAATTAATAAAAATTATTTTGATATTTTTCATCACAAAATATTTCATCTTCTAATGAACTCCTATGTTGTAGTGAAGTCCTTAGGACTATTTAGACTCGACAAAGGAGGATTAGTCATTTAGTCCTTAAATCTGTTCGCAATCAAATGATACGTTGTTACCAAGGACGACAATATTTATCAAGCATAGGTCGTTGTGTGCCATATAGGTTGGTTGTCCTCTTAACTAATGAGTGTGGAGACATTGGTATGGCATACAGGTGAGATGTAAGGGTACATCTGCATTGAACGTGACCGACTTCAGAGCTATTTCTGCTGTCAAGATTTGCTCCGATGAAATATGGGTATAAATATCCCTCCGACCTGAGACCACCACGATGACTTGCAAGCAACTCACTGCACTTAGGCACTGGACTATCTGAATTTTTAATTCAGTGACGGAAGGCTGCTGGGTGTAGTCAAGCACTTGACTTGTCAGTGCGTGTGTCAAGATGGGATTGACCACTCCAGTTTAGGAGCTGTGTACAGTCATGTTTTAATTTAGCAAAACCTTGGTCAGGGTAGTCCTTGTCAGGAGTCACAGGATTATTTGAGTTGAGCATGATTCGGATGATCTGATCAGGGTTGACAGTTTAACCCTGAGTCATCCTAAACATAGGGGTCAAAAGGATGAATTATACAGTAACCATATTCATGTAGGTTCTGAGTGTTGCGATTGTGACTCTTCAACCTATCCGGACATCGGGTACCATTGCAAGATGGTCACTTCGATTAGTACAGGAATTGGTTCCTGTGCTACCGGCTTAGGTTCGAACTTGTGGGGTCACACACATTAGAGGTTCCTATCTGATCTGATGGCTGATGTAGAATTCTACATATTTGAGACTCAGTGATCGAGAATCAGGATTCTCTGATCACGAGTTCCACACATTATGGGTACCGGGGTCAAGAGTCCCACTGGTTGGGACTTTTCGATCAAGGTTACATATCGATGAATTCTGATGCCTGATTGCCCATCGGATTTGGACTCAGTATTTATGAGAAGTTTAATTAGTGATTTGATTGCTAATAAACTCAATTTGATTGAGTAATTATTTTTGGATCAAGTCCAATTGAATTGGATTCAGTTGGGTTTGACCCATTTAGGTTAAGAGTTGACCTAATCGTCGAGATAGTTTGGTCCCTGATTTAATCAGAGGTTGGGCTTAATCAATTTTTAATTTGATTAGGATTTTATTGAGCCTAATTAAGCCTAATTTAGTTGGGTTTAAATTAGTCTAATTGGACCTAACTTATTTGGTTCAATTAGGTTGGTTTAAATAATTAAACCACCTTGACCCAATCTCCATGCGCCACCTCACTTCCATTGCACCCATTTGAATTCATGAGAAGGAACTTCTCACGAATTTTTTCCTCATGCCAAGCCCTCTCCATGTCCCACTTTAATGTGCCATATGAATGGATAAGGATGATTGGTTGGCCATTAAAATTCAAAATAAAGTTTGAATTTGAATGGGCAATCAATCTTTGCACCTTATCCCTTTTTTTACACCCCATTTATTACATGAGAAAAGATTTCTCATGAAATCACTCCATGCACAATTTAAGCCACGTCTTACGCCTTTAGTGGATAAGGGATGAGTTGGTATCTATTTGAATTCAAAATTTAATTTGAATTCAAATGTACAATTACTCATCTTTATCCTTTCTTTTGGATAAGATGTTTGACGTTGTTATAAAAAGAGGAGAAGAGTGGGGCGTGCAAGAAGAAAATTTTTGGAGAAAAATTCTAGGGCGTGAGAAGTCTTGTGCGTAAGAAGGAAGTCCATATCCTTCCAAGAGAAAAAGAAAGAAAAGAAAGAAAAATGGGTGCAAGCTTTCCGATGAGTTTCCTAGAGTTTTAGCCTGGGGTTCGGGAAGTGAGAAAGTGAGCTACGAGTGTCGTGAGCTCACAAATTTTAGAAAGATCTTCAACATCCTCTCAAGTACGTCTGTTGACGATCCAGAGCATATGAAGAATCGACAGACATCGATCGAAGGAGTTCGATCAGCATCGACCGTTGAAAAGGCTCTACAACGAGCTAGCACTCGTGAGGAGTCGATCAGACCGAGAGCTTCATGTGGATGATTCGCAGAGGCCAGACATGCTGTGTGACTACATCACGATGATCAGACTCTCCCGATGGTGATCGATTGCGGCGATCTACTACCCACACAAAGGTATTATGTTCTGAACACATTACAGTAAAGTGTTTACTGTTTGAATTTGAATTTCAAATTTAAATGCATGCATGCTATATATCATATTTAGATCCTAGTGTAAGATAAATTCATATTAATTAATTAGATTAATTAATATTTTTTCGATATAAAATCATAATTTTAAAAAAGTTTTAAAATTATCATTTTATCCCTGCACTAAATTTCCCCACAAATGGTATCAGAGTGGGTTCTTAGATATGATATATATATTTGCATGCATAGATTAAGTTGTAATCTAAAAGTTTAAATTTAAAATTTGAAATTCAAAATTTGAAATTTGAATTTTGAAAGTTGTTTGAAATTCAAAATTTAAAAATTTGAAATTTAAAATTTGAATTTTGAAATTTGAAATTCAAAATTCAAAATTCAAAAATTTGAAATTCAAAATTTAAAATTTGAAATTTGGTTGAAATTTTAAATTTGAAATTCAAAATTTAAAATTCAAAATTTGAAATTCAAAATTTAAAATTCAAAATTTGAAATTCAAAATTTAAAATTTGAAATTTGAAATTCAAAATTTAAAATTTGAAATTTGAAATTTAAAATTTAAATTTTGAAATTGATATATTTAGATATACTTGATCTAAGTAGCAAGTAATCGAATTGGGTTGGTTGCCATGGCTGTCCGGTCATAGGAGAAAAGCAGGGTTTATAGGCCCTCTCCTCCCATTCGATGGGAGGAGAGGGCCTATAAACCCTGCTTTTCTCCTATGACCGGACAGCCATGGCAACCAACCCAATTCGATTACTTGCTACTTAGATCAAGTATATCTAAATATATCAATTTCAAAATTTAAATTTTAAATTTCAAATTTCAAATTTTAAATTTTGAATTTCAAATTTTAAATTTTAAAATTCAAAACTTTGAAATTTGAAATTTGTTTGAAATTTGAAATTCAAAATTTAAAATTTGAAATTTGAAATTCAAAATTTAAAATTTGAAATTTGAAATTCAAAATTTAAAATTTGAAATTCAAAATTTAAAATTTGAAATTTGAAATTTAAAATTTAAATTTTGAAATTGATATATTTAGATATACTTGATCTAAGTAGCAAGTAATCGAATTGGGTTGGTTGCCATGGCTGTCCAGTCATAGGAGAAAAGCAGGGTTTATAGGCCCTCTCCTCCCATTCGATGGGGTCTCCTATGGCGGTAGGGGTGCCGCTGCAATTATATCCCATGCAGATGAAGCAGCGAAAGAAATTAATTGTAAAGGTTCAATTATAAAATTTATCATGAATGTGTTAGATTAGATCTAAAGGAATATTCATGATTTATTTTGATTGAGTTATTTTCTATTATGTAATTAGTAATAGGATTGCTATTTATGAAATGTGCTGATCTGTTTGTGAAATGAGTCAACATTTTTGGTGAATAAAAAATAAAACCTTTCAAATTTGAAAATTATTTTCGAAATGCCAAACCCTAACCCATCAGCCCAAATACTTAATTAAAAGAATTAAGTGTTGTCTAGTAGGTCTAGAATTGTGAATTAAGACCTAAGATATTGCATAAACTTGTGGGTCAATGGGTTAGATGGATTAGGTCCATAATTGGGTTAGACCTAAGGTTAGCTTAAAGAAATGGACTAAATTAGAGTAATTAGTCAAATCTAATCAAAAGTTAAATTAGATTAGGTCAAAGATACTCTAGACTCAACTCCAATAGTTGTAGTTGAATGGGTCCATGTCTTTAACTAGACCAAGATGGACTTAATTCATGGCTACGCGGTGGAACCCTATTTACTAAGTTGATCAAATTAAAACTAATGAACCGGTTGGTGTCTAAGGTAAGTTTGGCAGTTTGACCAGTGGTTTTTAAGCGGGAGCTACTCGCAGTGATTCGATCTCTGACGAGTTAATGGCTTATCCCCACCACTGATCTCACTAACCAGGCCAACCTGGTGAATTAGATTTTGATTAGATCACTTGGTGATTAGGGCTCACCCATGTCATTAGATAAATCAGTTTGACTGATTTAGGTGCTCCTAATACTAGCTTTAATTAAATCTTTTTTAATCTGACTTGGTGAAGTTAGTGGGAGGATTGAAATTGACTGAATATTTTCTTCTCATCTATCCTTTAATAAAATCCTCAAAAATTATTAGGTCCTTAAAAATGATTAAGTTATATTGATAACTAAGTCATAGCCTCCCATTAAGTGAGTGATAATGAGTCCATTAGTTTAATAATCATTGGAGGCCCAAAGGCCTGGTGCTTATTGACTAATGGAATTATCATTCATAATATGATAATTTGGTTTGAGTCTTTCTGATGGTGATCAGGTTGGCCGGCCAAAGTCGGGCCTGATCAATTATTGGTTCGATTCACCAAATCAAATCATGTTAATGGTTGGACTTAACCAGATCTTTTCAGTGGAGGCCAAAGCCTACTGATTAGGTTCTGGGGTAAAATCAATTACTAGAAGTTGTTTAGAGAAACAACTGGTGATGAACCAACCCATAGATGCACATGGGTTGACCAACCTGTGGAGAAATTAGTGCAGGGGTAAAATGGTAATTTTAAAACTTTTTCAAAATCATGATTTTACAGCAGAAAAATATTAATTAATCTAATTAATTAACATGAATTTACCCTACACTAAGATCTAAATATGATATATAGCATGCATGCATTTAAATTTGAAATTCAAATTTGAACAATAAACACTTTATTGTAATGTGTTCAGAACACAATACCTTTGTGCGGGTAGTAGATCGCCGTAATCAGATCACCGTCGGGAGAGTCTGATCGTCGCGACGTAGCCACACAGCGTATCTAGACTCTACGGATCATCCACACGAAGCTTCCAGTCTGATCGACTCCTCACGAGTGCTAGCTCGTTGTAGAGCCCTTTTGACAGCGGATGCTGATCGAACTCCTTCGATCGATATCTGTCGATTCTTCGGATGCTCCGGATCATCAACAAACATGCTTGAGAAGATGTTGAAGATCTTTCTAAAATTTTATGGGCTCACGACACTCGTAGCTCACTTTTCACTTTTCGAATCCCAAGCTAAAACTCTAGGGAACTCACCGGAAATCTTGCACCCACTTTTCTTTCTTTTCTTTCTTTTTCTCTTGGAAGGATATGGACTTCCTTCTCATGCACAAGACTTCTCACGCCTCAGAATTTTTCTCCAAAAATCTTCATCTTGCACGCTCCACTCTTCTCCTCCTTTTATAACAACGTCAAATGTCTTATCCAAAAGAAAGGATAAAGATGAGTAATTGCACATTTGAATTCAAATCAAATTTTGAATTCAAATAGACATCAACTCATCCCTTATCCACTAAAGACGTGAGGCGTGGCTTAAATTGTGCATGGAGTGATTTCATGAGAAACCTTTTCTCATGTAAATGGAGCATAAAAAAGAGATAAGGTGCAAAGATTGATTGCCCATTCAAATTCAAACTTTATTTTGAATTTGAATGGCCAACCAATCATCCTTATCCATTCATATGGCACATTAAAGTGGGGCATGGAGAGGGCTTGGCGTGAGGAAAAAATTCATGAGAAGTTCCTTCTCATGAATTCAAATGGATGCAATGGAAGTGAGGTGGCGCATGGAGATTGGGTCAAGGTGGTTTAATTATTTAAACCAACCTAATTGAACCAAATAAGTTTGGTCTAATTAGACTAATTTAAACCCAACTAAATTAGGCTTAATTAGGCTCAATAAAATCCTAATCAAATCAGGAATTGATTAAGCCCAACTCCTGATCAAATCAGGGACCAAACCATCTCGACAATTAGGTCAACTCTTAACCTAATCGGGTCAAATCTAACTGAATCCAATTCAATTGGACTTGATCCAAAAATAATTACTCAATCAAATTGAGTTAATTAGCGATCAAATCACTAATTAAACCTCTCATAAATATTGAGTCCAAATTCGATGGGCAATCGGACATCAGAATTCATCGATATGTAACCCTGATCGAAAAGTCTCAACCAGTGGGACTCTTGACCTCGGTACCCATAATGTGTGGAATTCGTGATCAGAGAATCCTGATTCTCGATCACTGAGTTCCAAACATGTAGAATTCTACATCAGCCATCAGATCAGATAGGAACCTCTAATGTGTGTGACCTCGAGGTTCGAACCTAAGCCGATAGCACAGGAACCAATTCCTGTACTAATCGAAGTGACCATCTAGCAATGGTACCCGACATCCGGATAGGTCGAATAGTCACAATCGCAATACTTAGAACCTACATGAATATGGTTACTGTATAATTCATCCTTTTGACCCCTGTGTTTAGGATGACTCAGGGTTAAACTGTCAACCCTGATCAGATCATCCGAATCATGCTCAACTCAAACAGTCCTGTGACTCCTCACAAGGACTACCCTGGCCAAGGTTTTGCTAAATTGAAACACGACTGTACACAGCTCCTAAACTGGAGTGGTCAATCCCATCTTGACACACGCACTGACAAGTCAAGTACTTGACACACCTAGCAGCCTTCCATCACTGAATTAAAAATTCAGGTAGTCCAGTGTTTAAGTGCAGTGAGTTGCTTGTAAGTCTCCGTGGCGGTCTCAGGTCGGAGGGATATTTATACCCATATTCTATCGGAGTAAATCTTGACAGCAGAAATAGCTCCAGAGTCAGTCACGTTCAGTGCAGATGTACTCTTATATTTCACCTGTATGCCATATCAGTATCTTCACACTCATTAGTTAAGAGGACAACCAACCTATATGGCACACAACGACCAATGCTTGATAAACATTGTCGTCCTTGGTAACAATGTATCATTTGGTCACGAACAGATTTAAGGACTAAATGACAAATCCTCCTTTGTCGAGTCTAAATAGTCCTAAGAACTTCACCACAACATAGGAGTTCATTAGAAGATGAAACATTTTGTGATTAAAAATATCAAAATAATTTTTATTAATTCATAATTCATGTACAAATATAAAAATGAGCACAACCGTCAACAAACTGACGATTGACTTTGGGGCACTATTCCCAACAATCTTTCACTTGGCCTAAAGCAAATCGGTGCAGTATCTAATACCCATCTTCGACTTGTAGTTATCGAACTCCTTCACCGCAATGGCTTTATTGAATGGGTCAGCCAGGTTCTCCTTCCCGTCGATCTTCTGAAGGTCGACGACAGTCAAACCTTTATTCCCTGTAATGCAAGGACATCATTCTCGATTAAGAGAATGTCATCCACATACAATATAAGAAATACTACTACTGGACCATTAGCCCACTTATAAATGCAGGGCTCTTCTCCTTTCTTAACGAAGCCATACGTCTTGATCGTCTTATCAAAACGTATGTTCCAACTCCGTGATGCCTGCTTAAGTCCATAAATGGATCTCTATAGCCTGCACACCTTAGACTCATCTATGGATGTGAATCTTTCAGGTTGTATCATATACACCTCTTCATCCAGCTCTCCATTTAGGAAAGCTGTCTTCACATCCATCTGCCATATTTCATAGTCCAGATGGACAGCTATCGCAAGCATAATTTGAATGGATTTGAGCATTGCCACAGGAGAAAATGTCTCATCATAGTCTTTACCATAACGTTAACGATATCCCTTGGCAACCAGACGGGCTTTATAGGTTTCCACCTTTCCGTCTGTGCCTCTCTTCCTCTTGAAGACCCACTTACACCCTATGGGTTTTACTCCTTCAGGTGGGTCAACCAATGTCCATACATCGTTGACCTTCATGGACTCCATTTCGGATTTCATGGCCTCTAGCCATTTCTCAGAGTTGGGTCTCTGCATTACATCCATGTAGGTGATCGGATCCTCATCGTTTTCATCAAGTTCGATAGGATTGTCGTCTCGGACCAAGAAACCATAGTATCTGTCCGATTGACGTGGTACTCTACCAGATAAGCCAGACACCCCCAAATCCTAAGGTACGAGAATACTAGCTTACGTCCTATCCATATCTCATATGGCATTTTGGTTACAGACTTACTCGGAACTCTATTTAGAAGGTAACAAGCCGATTCGAGCATATATCCCTAGAGAAAGATCGGCAAACCAGGAAATCCCATCATGGATTGAACCATGTCCAACAAGGTCCGATTCCTCCTTTCAGATACACCATTATGTTGTGGTGTTCCAGGAGGAGTCCACTGAGAGAGAATCCCATTCTCCTCAAGATATGTCAGAAAATCATTGGAAAGGTATTCACCTCTTCGATCATATTGAAGAGTTTAATACACTTTCCAGTTTGTTTTTCTACCTCATTTCGGAATAGTTTGAACATTTCAAACGACTCCGATTTATGCTTCATTAAATAGACATACCCATACCTCGATAGGTCATCTGTGAAGGTTATGAAGTAGAAATATCCATCTCTTGCATTTGAGCTCATGGGTCTACATACATCAGAATGTACCAGAGCCAAGAGTTCACTGGCTCGCTCACCTTTTCCAGTAAAAGGTGATTTGGTCATTTTACCAAGAAGACAGGACTCACAGGTTGGAAGTGATTCACAATCACCTACTTCAAGAATTTCTTCTTGAGCCAACCTGTTTATCCTATTCTTATTGATATGACCTAGCCTACAGTGCCAAATGTAGACTTCTGACACATTATCTATTCTAGGGCGTTTATCAGAGGTTTGAACCACATTAACAGGTTGTGATAGAAAGTAAATTCTATTATTAAGTTGTCCAACAAACATTGTAACACCATTCAAAATGATATTGCAAATATTTTTTTTTATTAAAAATTGATAACCGTTCATGGCTAAAAAGCCTACAGAAATAATATTTAATAAAAAGCTTGGACAATAGTGACATTCACTCAGAATTATATTTCGACAATTGATTACAAGGTTCATGATTCCTAATGCTAGAACTGGAACTTTGCTTCCATCTCCAACGTTTAGGAATCTCTCGCCTTCATCAAATCTCCTACTGACCTGTAGACCCTGCATCGAATTACAAATATGATAAGGGCTTTCGGTATCTAATACCCAGGCAGTAGTATCACAAATGGAAAAGTTGCAAGGTGTTATCATATAAGTACCTTGCTTCTTCTTCGGCCTGTTCGGATCCAGTGAGGCAATGTATAGAGGATAATTCCTCTTTCAGTGCCCCTGCTTCTTGCAAAAGAAGCACTCCGCCTGGCTCTGGTCTGGCTTGCACTTCTTGGTCTGACCATGTGCAGACATCCCAGCATGCGGTTGCACCTTCTTATTCTTCTTCTTCTTGTTCTTCTTCCCTTTTTTAAAGGGTCGACGACCAGAAGAAGACCCTCTCACAATATTTACCGACTCCTTATGGAGCTGGTGGTCCTTCTCAAAGTTCTGCAGCAACCCCAACAAGCCATGGTAGTTCACTGCAGGCTTTGTCATTCGAAAATGAGTAAGGAAGGGAAGGTAGGACTTGGACAGAGAATTAAGGATCGCATCCTTACCGAACTGCTCATGCAGGGGAAATCCCAGTTTACTTAGGCGCTTAATCATTTCGATCATGTACAGTACATCATCAGTGACTGAGGCTCCATCCCTCATCCGAGCATTGAAAATGGCACAACTAGTTTTGTGCCTTTCAACGTCGTCAGGCATGCCAAAGGAGTCGTTCAATATTTGAAGCATCTCCTGTGGTTGGACGTTCTTGAACCTGTGACTGAACTCATCATTCATTGCCGCCAGCATAATGCACCGAACGGTGGTGCGATCGTTGAGCCACTTCTGATAAGTGTCTCGGACCGTCCCTCTAACGTTCGGGGCTGGCTCCTCAAGTGCCGGATCCGTTACTACATAAAGGATCCGCTCATGCTCAAGGATGATTTTTAATTTTCGATACCAGCTATCGAAATTAGGTCCCATGAGCTTGTCATTATCTAATAATGATCAGAGTGATAAGGTAGTGGCCATAGCTACATAAAGAAAAACCAGACCTCAATTAGTACATAAATTATAAATACTAAAGACTTGGACTTTAGTCTAAAGTTTCTCCCAGTATTTTTACGAACTGGTAGCCTCAACCTCCAATTCGAGGAATTACTTTAATTCCTTAGTGGGTACTAGAATCCACATAGACTACACACGAGCCCAACTTTGGTTGGTCAACCTATGTGCATCTATGGGTAGGTTCATAACCAGTTGTTTCTCTAAACAACTTCTAGTAATTGATTTTGCCCCAGAACCTAATCAGTAGGCTTTGGCCTCCACTGAAAAGATCTGGTTAGGTCCAACTATTAACATGATTTGATTTGGTGAATCGGACCAATAAATGATCAGGCCCGACTTTGGCCGGCCAACCTGACCACCTTCAGAAAGACTCAAACCAAATTATCATATTATGAATGATAATTCCATTAGTCAATAAGCACCAGGCCTTTGGGCCTCCAATGATTATTAAACTAATGGACTCATTATCACTCACTTAATGGGAGGTGTTGGTGCAAAAATCCGCCTGCACCGGAGAAGCTGGAGTTGAGGAAGCCGCGGTCGCCGCCGGGACCTGCAAGGGAAGTCTAAACCGGAGGTGGGGTTGCTCCGGCAAGACCCTCCGATGCTCAAGTCAGTTCTCTGCCTCAACAAGAATGGAGTGCTCGAGTGGAGAATTTAGCAGAGTTTTGAGATAAGGCAAAAGAGCTTAAAAAATAACGTATCTGAGTCCCCCCTTTTATAGGCGGGGGAGGCAACGGACTGATGGCGACGTGTGTAACTGCCTGGTAGTGGGCCGCCCATGGTCAAGGGAATTGATTGCGAAAGATAATGGAGCAGACACGTGGGTATCACCTCGACTTGCCACGTGGAATCCGTTATGAGGGGTGGAGCAGCGTCCGTAAGTTCTGGGAGTTCTTCTGCTTCGAACCCCCAGGCCCCCGTTTCTGTGGACGAACCCGCGCTCGGGGCAGGGCCTCGCCCGGTTTTCGCGCCGGGCGCCATTTCGTGTTCGTCGACCCCGGACGAACTTCTCCTGATAAGGGCTCGATACGGGGTCCCTGCGGAGTATGACCTGGAGCTTCCTGGCCCCTCTGATAGGGCCAGCGCTTCCCCTCCCGATCGCTTTTGCCTGTACCAGGAGGCCTTTCGTGCCGGGCTTCGGCTTCCGCTCCCAAACTTCGTCGCCGCCTTCTTTCGCTTTTTAGATATTTCACTTGCTTCTGTTGCCCCGAATTCCTTTAGGTTTTTGATAGGGTTTCTCTCTCTCTGCCATATATCCGAGGTCCAGCCATCCCTCTCCTTATTCAGACATTTCTACACCTTCAAACGCTATCCTTCAGCGAAGGACTGGTGGTACTTCTCCCCCCAATTCGGTAAGAAGGGGTTGCTGAAGGGCGCCCCTTCTTCGATTCACAACTGGAAGGGGAAATTCCTCTTTGTCTACTGCCCGACCTTAGAACTAGGTCTGCCCCGTTGGGGGGCTCTGAGGGATTCCGTCCGCCGGGCTCCCAGCCTGGGAGAGGACGACCTCCAGGCCGCCCAGAAGCTTCTGAGTTACCCCGCTCCTTCCCTTCCTAACCTTCTGAGGGAGCAGCTTCTTTTCAACATCGGCCTGAGCCCCCAGGATCCAGCAAGTATTTATCTTTTCTCGCCTTCTTTTTGTTTATTTTTTCTCTCCTCTTCCTTTTCTCTCTCTTCTTTCTCTTCTCTCTCTTTTTTTTTTTTTTTTTTTTTTTGACTCCGGACTGATCGATGTTGCTTCTTTTTCTTCTTCTTCTCTCCCCCCCTCCTTTTTCTTTAGCAATGGACGCCGAAGCCACGCGGATGCTCGCCAAGTCCATGAGAGCCCAGAAGAGGAAGGGCGCGACGACCTCCGGCTCAGTGAAGAGGGCCAAGGTGGGAGAGACGAGCTTGGTCGTGCCCGTCCAGGCGACCCCGGCCATCGACATTCCTTCGGATGCCGAACCAGTGGTCCCCCGGGCTCCCCCAAGGAGCCCGCCGACCGAGGTCCCCATTCCGGAGGTCCGCCCCGCGGAGGCGCCCGCCGTGGGGAAGAAAAGGAAATCGGTGGCCCGCAGGGCGAGCGGCCACCGAACTGCCGTGGACGAGTCCGTCTGCTCCGAGGGGGGATCGGAGAACCCCTTCAACGACAAGGCTCTGATCAGGCGGCTGCTCGACGGCTGCATTCTGCCCGATGTCGTGGAGAGGATCGACCATGCCGATCCCGAGCAGCGGGCCTGGGATACTCTGGGATCCTTTCTTGAGGTAAGCGGATGTTTATTTGCATGGTTGTTCGGTCTTTGTTGTAATTCTCTATCCGTCCTTGCAGATCGGGCACCAGCTCTTCGCCTACGTCGAGGCATCGGGCCGCGCGAGAAGGGACCTTCTCCGAGCGGAGGGGCGCTGCCGGGACGAGGCTGCCCATCTTCAAGCGAAGACGGCCGAGGTGGCCGCCCTCCGGGAGGCCCTGGAGAGAGAGAGACAGGATCGGGAAGAGGAAAGACAAGCCCGGGAGGAGGAGAGACAAACCCGGGAGGCGGAGAGACGGAGCCTGGAGGAGTCGGTGAGGAAGGCGGAGGCCGAGGTCGCCCATCTGGCCGAGCAAACTCCGGTTCTGGTCTCGGAGGCCAGGACCCTTGCGGTGGAGGAGTTCAAGGCCTCCGCGGAGATGAGGGAGCTGAACGTCCAGTTCGGCCTGGAGGCATTTACCAAAGGGTTTGAGCTTTGCCGGGAGAAGGTGGCCAGCAGATATCCTGATCTTGGCCTCGAATTCTTGGAGGAGTCCGACGACGAGGCCGGCCCTTCGCCCGCCGCCACAGCAGTTGCACCCCCCGCGCCGAACTCTCCACCCCCCGCTCCCGAGGTCTGAGACCTCCGACCTTGTATATCTTTCTTTTGTTGTCATGCTTCCTTTTCATTTGTCTTCAAGATCAATTAATAAAGCCGAATTTCTTTTTGTGGATGATTTTTTCCTCCCTCTGCTCCTTCTTTCCGGCCTTTCTTCTTGTAACGAATCGGTCTTTGACGCTTGCCTCTTCCGATGGCAGTGTCTCGCTGAAGCACTCCCCTTGCCCCTGGGGGTCCCGCTGAAGTCCACTATCCGACGGTTGAAAAAGGAGGTCCTCCACTTGACGAGGAAGCTGAAGAAGTCGGAAGGCGAGCTCCGTCAGGCAAAAAAATGCTACTCCGAGGCCGCTGCCGAGGCCGCCCACTTCAGGAGTATTCAAGTGAAGGCGATCATGGACTACAGTCGGAGGAAGGCGAGCTTCACAAAAGAGCTTGAGGAATGTAAGAAGAGCGCCAGTGACCGAACTTGGGCTCAAGAAGCCAGGATCAGCGCCCTTAAGATGGAGCTTTCAGCTGCGCAGAGGAGGATTGGCCAGCTGGAAGGAAACTCATCCCGGACCCTAGTGCGGGCTGACGATGCCCAAAAATGGTCGCAGAGGGTCTCCGACCTCCAGAAGCAGCTTCAAGACGCCGAAATGAGCCACGACGTGCAGCGGGCTAGCTGGCACCGGCAAGTGGAAGAGCACAAGAGGAGATTTCGGCAGGCGGCGGACGAGGTCGTTCGTCCTCAGAAGCAGCTGGTTACCAGGGCGCAGCTTACGAACGCCCAAGACACCGAAGAGCTTCGAGCCTTGAGAGGCACCGTCGAGGGGATCTCTGTCTCACTTGTGGAGAAGACGGCCGAGCTTCAACAAGTAAAAATTCAACTGGGACTTGAGCGGAAGGCCGTCGCGGACGCAGAGGCGGAGTCCGAAGTTTTGCGGAAGTGGCATCGGGAAGCGGAGGCTGAGAGTCGGCGACTTTGTCAGGCGCTCCAGGATATGCTGCAAAAGAAGGAAGAACTAGAGGAAATGGTGGAGACCCTGAGGCAGTCCTGGTCGGGGGATGGAGGTGATCATCCTATGTTAGAGGGAGCAGGACCTCCTTAGAGTTCTTTAGTAGTCACCCCCTTTTTGTAGCTGCCCCCCTTTTCTTTTCTTGTCGTTTTGTCCCTCTTTTTCTGGCCGTCCTGGCCCTGTAGCACATATATCGGAAATGAGAAAAAGGCATTTTGTGTTACCTTGTCCGCGCGTAGCACTAATATTGTCGTTCGTTGACCCTTTCTCGTTGTTTGGCCTGTTTGGCTTAGAGGTCGTCGTGGGAAAGGGCTCTTCCCTTCCATCCGATCTCGTCATGTGGCCGAGCCTCGCCACCGTATTTAACCCTTGCTGGCGAAGTGGCGGATGGAGCCCGGCTTTCTTAGGAGCCCGGGCGAAGTCTTTCTTGGGGGCGGAACCCGGCTCCCGTAGGAGTCCGGGTGAAGCTTTACCTGGCGGCGGAACCCAGTTCCCGTAGGAGTCCGGGTGAAGCTTTACCAGGCGGCGGAACCACGCTCCCGTAGGAGTCCGGGTGAAGCTTTACCTTGGCGGCGGAACCCGGCTTTCGTAGGAGTCCGGGTGAAGCTTTACCTTGGCGGCGGAACCCGGCTCCCGTAGGAGTCCGGGTGAAGCTTTACCTGGCGGCGGAACCCGGCTCCCGTAGGAGTCCGGGTGAAGCTTTACCTTGGCGGCGGAACCCGGCTCCCGTAGGAGTCCGGGTGAAGCTTTACCTGGCGGCGGAACCCGGCTCCCGTAGGAGTCCGGGTGAAGCTTTACCTTGGCGGCGGAACCCGGCTCCAGTAGGAGTCCGGGTGAAGCTTTACCTTGGCGGCGGAACCCGGCTCCCGTAGGAGTCCGGGTGAAGCTTTACCTTGGCGGCGGAACCCGGCTCCCGTAGGAGTCCGGGTGAAGCTTTACCTTGGCGGCGGAACCCGGCTCCCGTAGGAGTCCGGGTGAATCCTACCTTTGCGGCGGAACCCGGCTCCCGTAGGAGTCCGGATCTTCCATTTTGCTTGAGCCGGTGGCGAGGTTCTCGTCATCAGCCTGGCTTGTGGGGGCGTGTTAGGGCGTTGTAAGGCCTCTCCCCCCTCCGGTCTAAAAGAACCGGGCCTTCAACTTTGCTCATGTCAGGACGAGGTTCTCCTCCTGTTCCTGACATGGCTATGGGGGCACATTAGGGCGTTGCAAGGCCTCTCCCCCCATCCGGTCTAAAAGAACCGGGCCTTCGACTTTGCTCAAGTTAGGGCGAGGTTTTCCTCCTGTCCCTAACAGGGCTGTGGGGGCACATTTGGGCGTTGTAAGGCCTCTCCCCCCATCCGGTCTAAAAGAACCGGGCCTTTGACTTTGCTCATGTCAGGACGAGGTTCTCCTCCTGTCCCTGACAGGGCTGTGGGGGCACATTAGGGCGTTGTAAGGCCTCTCCCCCCATCCGGTCTAAAAGAACCGGGCCTTCGACTTTGCTCATGTCAGGACGAGGTTCTCCTCCTGTTCCTGACACGGCCGTTGTTTTTTGGAGAGGTCATATCCAGTCATAATACATCCGCGTTAAGCAGGAGGAGTGCGTTAGCTAGAAAGAAAAGTAGATTCAAAACGAAACAGTAGGCAATACATTTACAGTTCTCCCGCTCCTCCTTGAGGCCCTCCGGCGATGGAGTCGATGGTCGCGATAGGAGGCCGGTCCCCGGGCTGCTCCTCCCTCTTCTGCGGTTCGGGCGGTGGGAGGGCTCTTGGCCGGTCTCCTCTACCCTCAGGCCTGCGGTGGATGAATCTGTCGAGCCGACCTCGCCGGATGAGCTCCTCGATCTCGTCCTGGACCTGGATGCACTCTTCGGTGTCATGGCCGTGGTCGCGGTGGTAGAGGCAGAACTTGTTGGGGTTGCGCTTCCCGAGGTGCGTGCGCATCCTCTCCGGCCTAGGGATCAGCTCCCTGACCTCCATCAGTACCTGGGCCTTCGAGGCGTTGAGGGGGGCGTAGCTGCGGAACTTCCCTGGCGGGGAACCCCGTCGAAACCTGTTGTCCGGGCTTCTCTGCCTGCGTGCCCGGGGTGGAGTATGGGCGCGCTTGTGCCCAGGAGGGGATCGGGAGCGAGGCCGGGCTTCCCTTGGCCTCTTCTCAACTGCGGGCTTGCCAGAATCTCCCACCTGGCGCTCCCTTGCAGTCTCTTCATCCTTCATTTTGAAGGCCTCTTCTGCTCGGGCGTATCCTTCAGCCCGAGCCAGCAGATCAGCGAAATCCCTGGGGTACTTCTTCTCCAGGGAGTACAAGAGATCATTCTTCTGAAGGCCACCTTTCAGGGCGGCCATGGCCACTGACTGGTCCAAGTTCCGGACCTCCAGCGCCGCGATGTTGAAGCGGTTGATGTAGGCCCGTATGGACTCCCCTTCCCTCTGCTTGATGTTGATGAGGGACTCCGAACCTTTCCGGGGACGTCGGCTGCTGACAAAATGGGCCACGAATTGGTGGCTCATTTGGTCGAAGGAGAAGATGGTACCCGACTTCAGTGCCGAGTACCAGTTTCTTGCTGCTCCCTTCAAAGTAGACGGAAAAGCCCGGCACAAGATGGCGTCGGGGGCACCATGAAGCAGCATCATTGTTCGGAAGGCCTCCAGGTGGTCCACCGGGTCCGACGTCCCGTCGTAGCTTTCAAACTGGGGGAGCTTGAAATTCGGCGGGATCGGTTCCTGCATAATCATTTGGGAGAAGGGAGGGTCAGTGCAGATATCCTCACCGTAAGCGGGAGGCGCATGGCGGAGTTCTTCGATCCGCCGGTTCATCTCCTGGAGCCTCCGGTCCAGGAAATCCTCTCGACTTCGAGTCTCGAGGGTCCGTTGGCAGAACGGGGGCAGGGATCTCCCAGGGGTGGAGCCGTGGTCCGACTGAGGGCTCTCCACCCTCGGATTTGCCTTCTCGGGAAGGACGGGGCGGCCAGCAAGTCAAACTGCTCCGCGCCGACCGCCGTCGCCGGAGGGGGAGGAGGGGCTGGCTGAGACACGGGAGGGGAGGCCGGAGCCTGAGATCTGGCCGCGGAGGCCGTGGACCGCCGGGTGGACGCCCTGCGCGGAGGCATCGGGTGTCGATCTCGCGGGGGAGGATTAGGAGTAGATGACGGAGAGATGGCCGGAGGTGGCTCCGTTGAGCGCTCCTTCAAGAACAAGGGTGCCGCGAAGACATAGCCCCTTCCTCTAGCGCCAATCCTGTTGGTGCAAAAATCCGCCTGCGCCGGAGAAGCTGGAGTTGAGGAAGCCGCGGTCGCCGCCGGGACCTGCAAGGGAAGTCTAAACCGGAGGTGGGGTTGCTCCGGCAAGACCCTCCGACGCTCAAGTCAGTTCTCTGCCTCAACAAGAATGGAGTGCTCGAGCGGAGAATTTAGCAGAGTTTTGAGATAAGGCAAAAGAGCTTAAAAAATAACGTATCTGAGTCCCCCCTTTTATAGGCGGGGGAGGCAACGGACTGATGGCGACGTGTGTAACTGCCTGGTAGTGGGCCGCCCATGGTCAGGGGAATTGATTGCGAAAGATAATGGAGCAGACACGTGGGTATCACCTCGACTTGCCACGTGGAATCCGTTATGAGGGTTGGAGCAGCGTCCGTCGTCAGGAGAATCGCATGGTATCCGTCGCAGGAGGTGGAGCAGGTTCGTGGCCGTTACTGTGGCCTGCCAGGGGGATAATGGAGCTGTGCGGAGTCCGCCACAGGAAGTGGAGCAGGGCGGCTATGGCTGCTGCGGCTTGTCAGGGAATGATGATACTGCGTGGAGTCCGCCACAGGAGGTGGAGCAGGGTCGCGGCCATTTTGAGGGCCTGTCAGGGGGCGTGGATCTGTCGATTGAAGCTCGGCAATGGTCGGAGCCGTCGTGAGCGGAGCCCGGCTCCCGTAGGAGTCCGGGCGGAGCTGTTCTGATGTCAGCGGCGGAGTCCGGCTCCCGTAGGAGTCCGGGCGGAGCTGTGATGATGGCGGCAGAGCCCGGCTCCCGTAGGAGTCCGGGCGGAGCTGCGCTGATGTCGTCGGTGGAGCCTGGCTCCCGTAGGAGTCCGGGCGGAGCTGCGCTGCAAACAAAGTCAAGGGTGAAGTCCGGCTCTGATAGGAGTCCGGATTGAGCTTACCAGCGATTGATATTGAGAGCGGAGCCCGGCTCCCGTAGGAGTCCGGGCGGAGCTGTTTTGATGTTGGCGGCGGAGCCCGGCTCCCGTAGGAGTCCGGGCGGAGCAGCGCTTGCTGATGGCGGTGGAGCCCGGCTCCCGTAGGAGTCCGGGCGGAGCTGTGCTTGCTGATGGCGGTGGAGCCCGGCTCCCGTAGGAGTCCGAGCGGAGCTGTGCTGATGTCGTCGGTGGAGCCCGGCTCCCGTAGGAGTCCGGGCGGAGCTGCGCTGCAAACAAAGTCAAGGGTGAAGTCCGGCTCTGATAGGAGTCCGGATTGAGCTTACCAGCGATTGATATTGAGAGCGGAGCCCGGCTCCCGTAGGAGTCCGGGCAGAGCTGTTTTGATGTTGGCGGCGGAGCCCGGCTCCTGTAGGAGTCCGGGCGGAGCAGCGCTTGCTGATGGCGGTGGAGCCCAGCTCCCGTAGGAGTCCGGGCGGAGCTGCACTTGCTGATGGCGGTGGAGCCCGGCTCCCGTAGGAGTCCGGGCGGAGCTGTGCTGATGTCGTCGGTGGAGCCCGGCTCCCGTAGGAGTCCGGGCGGAGCTGCGCTGCAAACAAAGTCAAGGGTGAAGTCCGGCTCTGATAGGAGTCCGGATTGAGCTTACCAGCGATTGATATTGAGAGCGGAGCCCGGCTCCCGTAGGAGTTCGGGCGGAGCAGCGCTTGCTGATGGCGGTGGAGCCCGGCTCCCGTAGGAGTCGGGGCGGAGCTGCACTTGCTGATGGCGGTGGAGCCCGGCTCCCGTAGGAGTCCGGGCGGAGCTGTGCTGATGCCGTCGGTGGAGCCCGGCTCCCGTAGGAGTCCGGGCGGAGTCGTGCTTGCTGATGGCGGTTCCGCCGTGGGTTCCGGCTGTGGGTATTTTATACCCAACAGGAGGCTATGACTTAGTTATCAATATAACTTAATCATTTTTAGGGACCTAATAATTTTTGAGGATTTTATTAAAGGATAGATGAGAAAAAAATATCCAGTCAATTTCAATCCTCCCACTGACTTCATCAAGTCAGATTAAAAAGGATTTAATTAAAGCTGGCATTAGGAGCATCTAAATCAGTCAAACTGATTTACCTAATGACTTGGGTGAGCCCTAATCACCAAGTGATCTAATCAAAACCTAATTCACCAGGTTGGCCAGGTAAGTGAGATAGATCAGTGGTGGGGATAAGCCATTAACTCGTCAGAGATCGAATCACTGCGAGTAGCTCCCGCTTAAAAACCACTGGTCAAACTGCCAAACTTACCTTAGACACCAACCGGTTCATTAGTTTTAATTTGATCAACTTAGTAAATAGGGTTCCACCACGTAGCCATGAATTAAGTTCATCTTAGTCTAGTTAAATACATAGATCCATTCAACTATAACTATTGGAGTTGAGTCTAGAGTATCGTTGACCTAATCTAATTCAACTTTTGATTAGATTTGACCAATTACTCTAATTTAGTCCATTTCTTTAAGCTAACCTTAGGTCTAACCCAATTATGGACCTAATCCATCTAACCCATTGACCCACAAGTTTATGCAATTGTCTTAGGCCTTAATTCATAATTCTAGACCTACTAGACAATACTTAATTCTTTTAATTAAGTATTTGGGCTGATGGGTCAGGGTTTGGCATTTCAAAAATAATTTTTAAATTTGAAAAGTTTTATTTTTTTGTTCACCAAATATGTTGACTCATTTCACAAATAGATCAGCACATTTCATAAATAGCAATCCTATTGCTAATTACATAACAGAAAATAACTCAATCAAAATAAATCATGAATATTCTTTTAGATCTAATCTAACACATTCATGATAAATTTCATAATTGAATCTTTACAATTAATTTCTTTCGCTGCTTCATCTGCATAAGATATAATTGCAGCGGCACTCCTACCACCACAGGAGACCCCATCGAATGGGAGGAGAGGGCCTTTAAACCATATTTTTCTCCTATGACCGGACGGCCATGGCAACCAACCCAATTCGATTACTTGCTACTTGGATCAAGTATATCTAAATATACCAATTTCAAAATTTAAATTTTAAATTTTAAATTTCAAATTTTAAATTTTGAATTTCAAATTTCAAACAAATTTCAAATCTCAAATTTCAAATTTTTGAATTTCAAATTTTGAATTTCAAATTTTGAATTTTAAATTTTGAATTTTAAATTTAAAATTTCAACCAAATTTCAAATTTTAAATTTCAAATTTTGAATTTCAAATTTTTGAATTTTGAATTCGAATTTCAAATTTCAAAATTCAAATTTTAAAATTTGAATTTTAAATTTTTGAATTTTGAAATTCGAACAACTTTCAAAATTCAAATTTCAAATTTAAACTTTTAGATTACAACTTAATCTACGCATGCAAATATATATATCATATCTAAAAACCTGGTCTGATACCATTTGTGGGGAAATTCAGTGCAGGGGTAAAATGGTAATTTTAAAACTTTTTCAAAATCATGATTTTACAGTGAAAAAATATTAATTAATCTAATTAATTAACATAAATTTATCCTACACTAGGATCTAAATATGATATATAGCATGCATGCATTTAAATTTAAAATTCGAATTTGAACAATAAACACTTTATTATAATGTGTTCAGAACACAATACCTTTGTGTGGGTAGTAGATCGCCGCAATCAGATCACCATCGGGAGAGTCTGATCATCACAACGTAGCCACACAATATGTTTGGCCTCTGCAGATCGTCCACACGAAGCTCCCGATCTGATCGACTCCTCACGAGTGCTAGCTCGTTGTAGAGTCCTTTTGATGGTGGATGCTGATCAAACTCCTTCGATCGATGTCTGTCGATTCGTCAGAGATACTTTGGATCATCAACAGACGTACTTGAGAGGATGTTGAAGATCTTCCTGAGATTTTGTGGGCTCATGACACTCGTAGCTCACTTTCTCACTTCCCGAACCCCAGGCTAAAACTCTAGAGAACTCACCGGAAACCTTGCACCCACTTATCTTTCTTTTCTTTTTTTTTTCTCTTGGAAGGATATGGACTTCCTTCTCACGCACAAGACTTCTCACGCCCCAAAATTTTTCTCGAAAAATCTTTATCTTGCACGCCCCACTCTTCTCCTCCTTTTATAACAACGTCAAACGTCTTATCCAAAAGAAAGGATAAAGATGAGTAATTGCACATTTGAATTCAAATCAAATTTTGAATTCAAATGGATATCAACTCATCCCTTATCCACTAAAGGCGTGAGGCGTGGCTTAAATTGTGCATGGAGTGATTTCATGAGAAACCTTTTCTAATGTAATAAATGGAGCATAAAAAAAGGATAAGGTGCAAAGATTGATTGCCCATTCAAATTCAAACTTTATTTTGAATTTGAATGACCAACCAATCATCCTTATCCATTCATATGGCACATTAAAGTGGGGCGTGGAGAGGGCTTGGCGTGAGGAAAAAATTCATGAGAAGTTCCTTCTCATGAATTCAAATGGGTGCAATGGAAGTGAGGTGGCGTATGGAGATTGGGTCAAGGTGGTTTAATTATTTAAACCAACCTAATTGAACCAAATAAGTTAGGTCCAATTAGACTAATTTAAATCCAACTAAATTAGGCTTAATTAAGCTCAATAAAATCCTAATCAAATAAGGAATTGATTAAGCCCAATCCCTGATCAAATCAGGGACCAAACCATCTCGACGATTAGGTCAACTCTTAACCTAATCGGGTCAAACCCAACTGAATCCAATTCAATTGGACTTGATCCAAAAATAATTACTCAATCAAATTAAGTTAATTAGTGATCAAATCACTAATTAAACCTCTCATAAATACTGAGTCCAAATTCGATGGGCAATCGGATATCAGAATTCATCGATATGTAACCCTGATCGAAAAGTCCCAACCAGTGGGACTCTTGACCCTGGTACCCATAATGTGTGGAACTCGTGATCAGAGAATCTTGATTCTCGATCACTGAGTCTCAAACATGTAGGATACTACATCAGCCATCAGATCAGATAGGAACCTCTAATGTGTGTGACCCCGCAGGTTCGAATCTAAGCCGATAGCACAAGAACCAATTCCTATACTAATCGAAGTGACCATCTAGCAATGGTACCCGACATCTGGATAGGTCGAATAATCGCAATCGCAACACTCAGAACCTACATGAATATGGTTACTGTATAATTCATCCTTTTGACCCCTGTGTTTAGGATGACTCAGGGTTAAACTGTCAACCCTGATCAGATCATCCGAATCGTGCTCAACTCAAACAGTCCTGTGACTCTTCACAAGGACTACCATGGCCAAGGTTTTATTAAATTGAAACATGACTGTACACAGCTCCTAAACTGGAGTGGTCAATCCCATCTTGACACACGCACCAACAAGTCAAGTACTTGACTACACCCAACAGCCATCCGTCACTGAATTAAAAATTCAGGTACTTGCTTGCAAGTCACCGTGGCGGTCTCAGGTCGGAGGAATATTTATACCCATATTCTATCAGAGCAAATCTTGATAGCAGAAATAGCTCCGGAGTCGGTCATGTTCAGTGCAGATGTACCCTTACATCTCACCTGTATGCCATACCAGTGTCTCCACACTCATTGGTTAAGAGGATAACCAACCTATATGGCACACAATGACCTATGCTTGATAAACGTTGTCGTCCTTGGTAACAACGTATCATTTGATCGCGAACAGATTTAAGGACTAAACGATAAATCCTCCTTTGTCGAGTCTAAATAGTCCTAAGGACTTCACCACAACATAGGAGTTCATTAGAAGATGAAACATTTTGTGATAAAAAAAAACAAAATAATTTTTATTAATTCATAATTCATGTACAAATACAAAAATGAGCACAACCGTCAACAGGCTGACGATTAGCTTTGGGACACTATTTCGAACACAACCAAAGTTGGGCTCGTGTGTAGTCTGTGTGGATTCTAGTACCCACTAAGGAATTAAAGTAATTCCTTGAATTGGAGGTTGAGGCTACCAGTTCGTAAAAATACTGGGA
This sequence comes from Elaeis guineensis, assembly GCF_000442705.2. NCBI lineage: Eukaryota > Viridiplantae > Streptophyta > Magnoliopsida > Arecales > Arecaceae > Elaeis > Elaeis guineensis. The sequence goes on from NC_026007.2 coordinate 31,391,059, forward strand.
GAAACTTTAGACTAAAGTCCAAGTCTTTAGTATTTATAATTTATGTACGAATAGAGGTCTGGTTTTTCTTTATGCAGCTATGGCCACTACCCTATCCCTCCGGTCATTATTAGATAATGACAAGCTTATGGGACCTAATTTCGATAGCTGGTATCAAAAATTAAAAATCGTCTTTGAGCATGAGCGGATCCTTTATGTAGTAACGGATTCGGCACCTGAGGAGCCAGCCCCGAACGTTAGAGGGACGGTCCGAGACACTTATCAGAAGTGGCTCAACGACCGCACCACCGTTCGGTGCATTATGCTGGCGGCAATGAATGATGAGTTCAGCCACAAGTTCGAGAATACCCAACCACAGGAGATGTTTCAAATGTTGAACGACTCCTTTGGCACGCCTGACGACATTGAAAGGCACAAAACTAGTTGTGCCATTTTCAATGCTCGGATGAGGGATGGAGCCTCAGTCACTGATCATGTACTGTACATGATCGAAATGATTGAGCGCCTAAGTAAACTGGGCTTTCTCCTGCACGAGCAGCTCAGTAAGGATGCGATCCTTAATTCTCTGTCCAAGTCCTACCTTCCCTTCCTTACTCATTTTCGAATGACAAAGCCTACAGTGAACTACCACGGCTTGTTGGGGTTGCTGCAGAACTTTGAGAAGGGCCACCAGCTCCATAAGGAGTCGGTAAATATTGTGGGAGGGTCTTCTTCTAGTCGTCGACCCTTTAAGAAAGGGAAGAAGAACAAGAAGAAGAAGAATAAGAAGGTACAACTGCATGCTGGGATGTCTGCACATGGTCAGACCAAGAAGCACAAGCCCGACCAGAGCCAGGCAGAGTGCTTCTTTTGCAAGAAGCAGGGGCACTGGAAGAGGAATTATCCTCTATACATTGCCTCACTGGACCTGAACAGGCTGAAGAAGAAGCAAGGTACTTATATGATAACACCTTGCAACTTTTCCATTTGTGATACTACTGCCTAGGTATTGGATACCGGAAGCCCTTATCATATTAGCAATTCAATGCAGGGTCTACAGGTCAGTAGGAGATTTGATGAAGTTGAGAGATTCCTGAACGTTGGAGATGGAAGCAAAGTTCCAGTTCTAGCATTAGGAATCATGAACCTTGTAATCAATTCTCGAAATATAATTCTGAGTGAATGTCACTATTGTCCAAGCTTTTTATTAAATATTATTTCTGTAGGCCTTTTGGCCATGAACGGTTATCAATTTTTAATAAAAGGAAACGTTTGCAATATCATTTTGAATGGTGTTACAATGTTTGTTGGACAACTTAATAATGGAATTTACTTTCTATCACAACCTGTTAATGTGGTTCAAACCTCCGGTAAATACCCTAGAATAGATAATGTGTCAGAAGTCTACCTTTGGCACCGTAAGCTAGGTCATATCAATAAGAACAAGATAAACAGGTTGGCTCAAGAAGAAATTCTTGAAGTAGGTAATTGTGAATCACTTCCAACCTGTGAGTCCTATCTTTTTGATAAAATGACCAAATCACCTTTTACTGGAAAAGGTGAGCGAGCTGGTGAACTTTTGGCTCTGGTACATTCTGATGTATGTGGACCCATGAGCTCAAGTGCAAGAGGTGGATATTTCTACTTCATAACCTTCACAGACGACCTATCGAGGTATGGGTATGTCTATTTAATGAAGCATAAATCGGAGTCGTTTGAAATGTTCAAACTATTCTGAAATGAGGTAGAAAAACAAACTGAAAAGTGTATTAAAACTCTTCGATCTGATCGTGGAGGTGAATACCTTTCCAATGATTTTCTAACATATCTTGGAGAGAATGGGATTCTCTCTCAATGGACTCCTCCTGGAACACCACAACATAATGGTGTATCTGAAAAGAGGAATCGAACCTTGTTGGACATGGTTCGATCTATGATGGGGTTTGCTGGTCTGTCGATCTCCCTCTGGGGATATGCACTCGAATCGGCTTGTTACCTTCTAAATAGAGTTCCGAGTAAGTCTGTAACCAAAATGCCATATGAGATATGGATAGGACGTAAACCAGTACTCTCGCACCTTAGGGTTTGGGGGTGTCCGGCTTATGTTAAACGTTTAATTACGGACAAGCTTGGACCTAGGTCTGATAAGTGTAATTTTATAGGGTACCCAAAAGAGACCAAAGGGTATTACTTCTACCTAGCTGATAAGCAAAAAGTATTTGTTAGCCTTAAGGCAATCTTTTTGGAAAAAAAGTTTCTTGGTGAAGGGACTGTTGCTTCTAAGATCGAACTTGACGAAGTTCGGCAGGTGGAAAAACTGACACAAGTTACTGAACCTGAACCGAATTTGGTTAGATCAGATCCGGAGCCCATTGTTCAAGCACCCTTAAGGCGATCTGGTAGAGTACCATGTCAACCGGACAGATACTATGGTTTCTTGGTTCGGGACGACGATCCTATCGAACTTGATGAAAACAATGAGGATCCGATCACCTACATGGATGCAATGCAGAGACCTGACTCTGAGAAATGGCTAGAGGCCATGAAATCCGAAATGGAGTCCATGAAGACCCGAAGGAGTAAAACCCATAGGGTGTAAGTGGGTCTTCAAGAGGAAGAGAGGTGCAGGTGGAAAGGTGGAAATCTATAAAGCCCGTCTGGTTGCCAAGGGATATCGTCAACGTTATGGTATAGACTATGACAAGATATTTTCTCCTGTGGCAATGCTCAAATCCATTCGGATTATGCTTGCGATAGCTGCCCATCTGGACTATAAAATCTGGCAGATGAATGTGAAGACAGCTTTCTTAAACGGAGAGCTGGATGAAGAGGTGTATATGATACAACTTGAAGGATTCACATCCACAGATGAGTCTAAGGTGTGCAGGCTACAGATGTCCATTTATGGACTTAAGCAGGCATCACGGAGTTGCAACATATGTTTTGATAAGATGATCAAGACGTATGGCTTCGTTAAGAACAGAGAAGAGCCATGCATTTATAAGTGGGCTAATGGTCCAGTAGTAGTATTTCTTGTATTGTATGTGGATGATATTCTCTTAATCAGGAATGATGTCCCTACATTACAAGGAATAAAGATTTGGCTGTCGTCACAGTTCTCCATGAAGGATCTGGGAGAAGCTTCCTACATTCTAGGGATGAAGATCTATAGGGATAGATCTAAAAGGTTGCTTAGTTTATCTCAGTCCACGTACATTGATACTATGCTGAAGAGGTTCAGCATGGAGAATTCCAAGAAAGGCTATCTTCCGATAGACCATGGAATTTCTCTCTCGAAGAGGGATTGGCCGACAACACCTCAAGAGAGAGAGCGTATGGGTAGGATTTCATATGCTTTGGTAGTGGGATCTATCATGTACGCCATGACATGTATACGACCAGATGTGGCATACTCACTAGGGGTAGTGAATAGATACCAATCTGATCCAGGAGAGAATCACTGGAAGATTATTAAAACCATCCAGAAGTATTTAAGAAATACTAAGGACCAGTGGCTTGTTTATGGTGAATCAGACTTGAGACTTATAGGGTTTACAGACTCTAGTTTCCAGTCTGATCACGATGATAGCAAAAGTGTGTCGGGATTTATTTTTACCCTTAATGGTGGGGCTATCTGCTGGAAAAGTTCCAAGCAGCACACAGTGGCTGATTCAGTTTGCGAGGCGGAGTATGTCGCCGCATCAGATGCTGCCAAAGAAGCGGTGTGGCTGAGGAAATTCATCACCGAGCTCGGAGTAGCACCCTCCCTTGTTGGTCCAGTTCTGCTCTACTGTGACAACTCTGGAGCCATTGCTCAGGCGAAGGAATCAAAGGCACTGGTAGCGAACGAAACATATTCTGCACCGCTACCATCTCATCCAGAAAATTATGGATCGAGATGACGTCGATCTTCAGAAGATCGACGGGAAGGAGAACCTGACTGACTCATTCACTAAAGCCATTGCGGTGAAGGAGTTCGATAACTACAAGTCGAAGATGGGTATTAGATACTGCACCGATTGGCTTTAGGCCAAGTGAAAGATTGTTGGGAATAGTGTCCCAAAGCCAATCGTCAGCCTGTTGACAGTTGTGCTCATTTTTGTATTTGTACATGAATTATGAATTAATAAAAATTATTTTGGTATTTTTCATCATAAAATATTTCATCTTCTAATGAACTCCTATGTTGTGGTGAAGTCCTTAGGACTATTTAGACTCGACAAAGGAGGATTTGTCGTTTAGTCCTTAAATCTGTTCGCGACCAAATGATACGTTGTTACCAAGGACAACAACGTTTATCAAGCATAGGTCAATGTGTGCCATATAGGTTGGTTGTCCTCTTAACCAATGAGTGTGGAGACACTGGTATGGCATACAGGTGAGATGTAAGGGTACATCTGCACTGAACGTGACCGACTCCGGAGCTATTTCTGTTGTCAAGATTTGCTCCGATGGAATATGGGTATAAATATCCCTCCGACCTGAGACCACCACGGTGACTTGCAAGCAACTCAATGCACTTAGGTACTGGACTATCTGAATTTTTAATTCAGTGATGGAAGGCCGCTGGGTGTAGTTAAGTACTTGACTTGTCAGTGCGTGTGTCAAGATGGGATTGACCACTCCAGTTTAGGAGCTGTGTACAGTCGTATTTCAATTTAGCAAAATCTTGGCCAGGGTAGTCCTTATGAGGAGTCACAGGACTATTTGAGTTGAGCACGATTCGGATGATCTGATCAGGGTTGACAGTTTAACCCTGAGTCGTCCTAAACACAGAGGTCAAAAGGATGAATTATACAGTAACCATATTCATGTAGGTTCTGAGTATTGCGATTGCGACTCTTCGATCTATCCGAATATCGGGTACCATTGCTAGATGGTCACTTCGATTAGTACAGGAATTGGTTCCTGTGCTACCGGCTTAGATTCGAACCTGCGGGGTCACACACATTAGAGGTTCCTATCTGATCTGATGGCTAATGTAGAATCCTACATGTTTGAAACTCAGTGATGGAGAATCAGGATTCTCTGATTACGAGTTTCACACATTATGGGTATCAGGGTCAAGAGTCTCACTGGTTGGGACTTTTCGATCAGGGTTACATGTCGATGAATTCTGATGCCTGATTGCCCATCGGATTTGGACTCAATATTTATGAGAGTTTTAATTAGTGATTTGATCACTAATTAACTCAATTTGATTGAGTAATTATTTTTAGATTAAGTCTAATTGAATTGGATTCAGTTGGGTTTGACCCGATTAGGTTAAGAGTTGACCTAATCGTCGAGATGGTTTGGTCCCTGATTTGATCAGGGGTTGGGCTTAATCAATTCCTGATTTGATTAGAATTTTATTGAGCCTAATTAAGCCTAATTTAGTTGGATTTAAATTAGTCTAATTAGACCTAACTTATTTGGTTCAATTAGATTGGTTTAAATAATTAAACCACCTTGACCCAATCTCCATGCGCCACCTCACTTCCATTGCACCCATTTGAATTCATGAGAAGGAACTTCTCATGAATTTTTTCCTCACACCAAGCCCTCTCCATGCCCCACTTTAATGTGCCATATGAATAGATAAGGATGATTGGTTGGCCATTCAAATTTAAAATAAGGTTTGAATTTGAATGGGCAATCAATCTTTGCACCTTATCTCTTTTTTTACGCTCCATTTATTACATGAGAAAAAGTTTCTCATGAAATCACTCCATGCACAATTTAAGCCATGCCTCACACCTTTAGTGGATAAGGGATGAGTTGGTGTCCATTTGAATTCAAATGTGCAATTACTCATCTTTATCCTTTCTTTTGGATAAGACGTTTGACGTTGTTATAAAAGGAGGAGAAGAGTGGGGCGTGCAAGAAGAAGATTTTTGGAAAAAAATTCTGGGGCGTGAGAAGTCTTGTGCATGAGAAAGAAGTCCATATCCTTCCAAGAGAAAAAGAAAGAAAAGAAAGAAAAGTGGGTGCAAGATCTCCGGTGAGTTCCCTAGAGTTTTAGTCTGGGGTTTGGGAAGTGAGAAAGTGAGCTACGAGTGTCGTGAGCCCACAAATTTCAGGGAGATCTTCAACATCCTCTCAAGCACGTCTGTTGATGATCCAAAGCATCCGAAGAATCGACAGACATCGATCGAAGGAGTTCGATCAGCATCGGCCGTCGAAAGAGCTCTACAACGAGCTAGCACTCGTGAGGAGTCAATCAGACCGGAAGCTTCATGTGGACGATCCGCAGAGGCTAGACACACTGTGTGGCTGCATCGCGATGATCAGACTCTCCCGACGGTGATCAGATTGTGGCGATCTACTACCCGCACAAAGGTATTGTGTTCTGAACACATTACAGTAAAGTATTTACTGTTCGAATTTAAATTTCAAATTTAAATGCATGCATGCTATATATCATATTTAGATCCTAGTGTAGGATAAATTTATACTAATTAATTAGATTAATTAATATTTTTCTGCTATAAAATCATAATTTTAAAAAAGTTTTAAAATTTTTATTTTACCCCTACACTGAATTTTCCCACAAGAAGGACTAAGGATATGTTTTTAGTCTTTGGGAACGGAGAACTCCAGATTCAGGGATATACAGACTTAGACTTTATATCTGATATAGATGATCGAAAGTCGACATCTGGGAGTCTGTTCATTTGCAATGGTGGTGCAATTAGCTGGATGAGTTCCAAGCAGATGATGATTGCTGATTCCACCATGGAGGCAGAGTATATTGCTGCATTGGAAGCTGTGAAGGAGGCATTTTGGTACAAGAAGTTTGCCGCAAAGCTTGGAGTGATGTCATCGGATGCCATACCTCTTTACTGTGATAATAATGGTGCCATAGCCCTAGCTAAGGAGCCAAGATCTCATCAAAAGTCCAAGCACATCGAGCGACGATTCCATCTGATCCGTGATTATCTCGAAAAGGATTATGTCGAGGTCAAGAGAGTCGACTCCACAAACAATGTGGCAGACCTGGTGACTAAGCCATTAGGCCAACAGAAGATCGAAGCCCATTTTGAGAAGATGGGACTTAGATATGTAGCCAATTGGCATTAGGTCAAGTGGAAGTTTGTTAGATGTGTGCCCTAGATGCCAGATCGACTGACATATTCCTGTACAGATCAATGGGCAAATTTATAATTTTGACTATAAATGAATAAAAGGGTTATTCTTCTATCACATTATATACATTGTGTCTGTGATACATCCTTTGAGTTAGTAGGAATGTAAATTTATATTTTCAAGAGTTGAAAATTTAAGGCATGAATTTACATAACTAACTCATAAACAGCTCCTGACCATAGGATCATCACGAGGATGGTGATCGATCCGAAAGGTTGGTGTACGATCACTTCCTTAGGGTAGATGCATCTTGAGTCTACGGTGTGGAGATATCGGAGCGAGAGTACAGGTATTTGTTGAGAACGAGAGTACTGAGCGTGATCACTTCGAGCAATCATAAGGAAGTCTACCTTCTCGTCGATGACTAGCTCGATGCTGCAGTTGTGTATCTAGTTCTTTGACTTGAGGTACATCGATGGTTCACCTTGAGTGTGTTATAGTTTGACTACACCATAACCCAATCTCCTAGCCATTCAAAACTCTGAGGTGTATGTTGGCTGTAGCATATTCATTGTAGGAAATAGGTCGCACCAAGATGGGATCTATCAATCTCGGTAGATGAGAGGAGTAGTCCTATGGTGATCAAAAGATCGAGTCCTTAAGCCCATGGCCATGGCAGAGTGAAATAATGGAAAAAGAGTTTTTTATTGGAGTTTCACATCGAACTCAGATCGATCGATTAACTCATATGACTGATGTTGGGTTTGACGAGTTCACCTTAATCCTATTCAGTCGGGACTCATGATAGAGGAATTCAATCACACAGGTAGCTGCACTGAGAGGTTCGTTTTTAATTCTGATGGATTGTCACCACATACTGCTAGGTGTCACTGGTAGATTTTGAGAGCAATTAGAATAATCTTGATGATCGATTATTCTAATTGTCTGAATCAGAAGAGTTCTGGTCCATCGAAAGGAGTTTCGATGATGTCGATGATGAGATCACGACATGTTTCATTACCATACAGAATTGAATCTAACTGGATCACACAAATAAGAGTTAGGGTCTGGATGTCATCAATTAAGCTAGCTCAATTGATTTGGATAAGATCCAATTAGGTTCAAGAAAATCGTGCTAGCACACGATTGAGCCTAACTTTCTCCTCGTGTAATCTTTTCTGTCTTTACTGAGCCAAATATGATTTGACTCATTCAGAGAACCTTAGAAAGATTTCTCTCAGTTTAAATGAAGCTTGTCCAGCTCAGAAAAGGCTTATCTTAATTCATGAGATGAATTTAAGACAACACCTGCTAATTTCTAGCACCTGCCAATTTCATTTTAGGACATCTGTTAAAAGTTGACATATGGGTCTTAAACTGAAGAGGGCTTATTGGAGAATTTTTGTGGAGTGTCCACATGCCAAAATCCAATTGAATTGGGTGCCATAATCAGATTATGCCATGAGCCCAATTGGATTTAAGTGGGTGCCCCAAATGGATAAGAACCAAAGAGTCTTGATAAACTTGGACTCTTTGGCGCCACCTTGATTGAGCTTATCCATTGTTGGCGCCAACTTAGGAGAGAGGGTAGAGGTTCTTATCTGATGTGATCAGATGATATCACTCCATCAATTAAAATTTTTTCAGAATTTATTGAAATTTTTTGATTGGTTGAATGATGTGGCACTGCGCAGCATATAGGATCTATATAAACCCTGCTGCACCTAGGGTTTCGTGGAAGAAATTATTTTATGTACAAAACCTAATAGCTGCTGCCCCCTACCCTCTTCTCCACATTCTCCCTGCTCTCCTTCCTCCCCTCTTCATGTCCAAAATGTTGGACATCCATCTGGCAGAGATATAAGGTGTGGTGATGCCTGGAACAGAAGGCTGCAGGACATCTTCGACAGGCTGCTGCTCCAACTTTAGAAGGAGTTCTAAAGTACTTCCTAATCAGATTTAGATCTAATTTTTGGAGCATAGATTCATGAGGAGAAGATGTTCTAGATCCTGCCTAAGTGGATACCGATAGAGGTCAGGCGCTTGCGTGGCTACATCAGAACCTCGGGCTGTGCAGAGATCATCTACAGGGTAATCAGATTACCCTTGAGGTATTTCCTTTTTTATCATAGTTTTAGATTTAATTTTAGATTTTAAATATCAGATAATAAAATTAGATCTAGAGAATTAGATCTAAAATATGTAGGATAATTTTTTTTTAAATTATTCCACTCCAGATTTGATGAAATCTGGAAGATCCTACGCGGAGAAAATGTTTCTCCTTCATGTAGATCTATAGGGATAGATCTAAAAGGTTGCTTGGCTTATCCCAGTCCACGTACATTGATACTATGCTGAAGAGATTCAGCATGGAGAATTCCAAGAAAGGCTATCTACTGATAGGCCATGGAATTTCTCTCTCAAAGAGGGATTGTCCGACAACACCACAAGAGAGAGAGCGTATGGGTAGAATTCCATATGCTTCGGTAGTAGGATCTATCATGTACGTCATGACATGTACACGATCAGATGTGGCATACTCATTAGGGATAGTGAGTAGATACTAATCTGATCTAGGGGAGAATCACTGGAAGGTTGTTAAAACCATGCTGAAGTATTTAAGAAATACTAAGGACCAGTGGCTTATTTATAGTGAATCGGACTTGAGACTTATAGGGTTTACAGACTCTAGTTTCCAGTCTGATCATGATGACAGCAAGAGTGTCGGGATTTATTTTTATCCTTAATGGTGGAGCTGTCTGCTGGAAGGGTTTCAAGCAACACATAGTGGCTGATTCAGTTTGCGAGGCAGAGTATGTCACTGCATCAGATGCTGCCAAAGAAGCGATGTGGCTGAGAAAATTCATCATCGAGCTCGGAGTAGCACCCTCCCTTGTTGGTCTAGTTCTGCTCTACTGTGACAGCTCTGGAGCCATTGCTCAGGCGAAAGAACCGAAGGCACACCAGCAGACGAAGCATATTCTGCGCCGCTACCATCTCATCCGAAAAATCATGGATCGAGGTGACGTTGACCTTCAGAAGATCGATGGGAAGAAGAACCTGGCCGACCCATTCACTAAAGCCATTACGGTGAAGGAGGTCGATGACTTCAAGTCGAAGATGGGTATTAGATACTGCACCGATTGGCTTTAGGCCAAATGGGAGATTGTTGGGAATAATGTCCCAAAGCCAATCGTCAGCCTGTTGACGGTTGTGCTCATTCTTGTATTAGTATATAAATTATAAATAAATAAAAGTTATTTTGATATTTTTCATCATAAATTATTTCATCTTCTAATGAACTCCTATGTTGTGGTGAAGTCCTTAGGACTATTTAGACTCGATAAAGGAGGATTTGTCGTTTAGTCCTTAAACCTGTTTGCGACCAAATGATATGTTGTTACCAAAGACAACAACGTTTATCAAGCATAGGTCGTTGTGTGCCATATGGGTTGGTTGTCCTCTTAACCAAAAAGTGTGGAGATACTGGTATGGCATACAGGTGAGATGTAAGGATACATTTGCATTGAACGTGACCAACTCCGGAGCTATTTCTGCTGTCAAGATTTGCTCTGATGGGATATGGGTATAACTGTCCCTCCGACCTGAGACCGCCACGGTGACTTGCAAGCAACTCTCTGCACTTAGGCACTGGACTACCTGAATTTCTAATTCAGTGACGGAAGGATGCTAGGTGTAGTCAAGTACTTGACTTATCGGTGTGTGTGTAAAGATGGGATTGACCACTCCAGTTCAGAATCTTTGTACAGTCATGTTTCAATTTAGCAAAACCTTGGCCAGGGTAGTCCTAGTGAGGAGTCACAGGACTGTTTGAGTTGAGCACGATTCGGATGATCTGATCAGGGTTGACAGTTTAACCCTGAGTCGTCCTAAACACAGGGGTCAAAAGGGATGAATTATATAGTAACTATATTCATGTAGGTTTTGAGTGTTGCGATTGCAACTATTCGACCTATCCAGACGTTGGGTACCATTACTAGATGGTCACTTCGATTAGTACAGGAATTGGTTCCTGTGCTACAAGCTTAGATTCGAACATGTGGGGTCACACACATTAGAGGTTTCTATCTGATCTGATGGCTGATGAAGAGTCCTACATGTCTGAGACTCTGTGATCGAGAATCAGGATTCTCTGATCATGAGTACCATACATTTTGGGTACCGGGGTCAAGAGTCCCACTGGTTTGGGACTTTTTGATCAATATTTCATATCAATGGACTCTGATGCCCGATTGCCCATCGGATTTGAACTCAGTATTTATGAGAGTTTTAATTAGTGATTTGATCACTAATTAACTCAATTTGATTGGATAATTATTTTTGGATCAAGTCCAATTGAATTGGATTCAGTTGGATTTTGACCCGATTAGGTTAAGTGTTGACCTAATCGTCAAGATGGTTTGATCCCTGATTTGATCAGGGGTTGGACTTAGTCAATTTCTGATTTGATTAGGATTTTATTGAGTCTAATTAAACCTAATTAAGTTAGATTTAACTTAGTCTAATTATGCCTAACCTATTTTGATTAGGTTGGCTCAATTAGGTTCAAACCACCTTAACTAATCTCCCTACACCACCTCACTTCTCATTCGCCCATTTGAATTCACGAGAAATAACTTCTCATGAATTTTCTCCCACGCAGAAGCCATCCCATGCCCCTCCATTTGTGCGCCATTTATCTGGATAAAAATGGTTGGTTGGCCACTCAAATTCAAATGAAGTTTGAATTTGAATGGGGCAACCAACTCCATGCGCCAACTTGCCTTATCCTCTTTTGTGCACCATTTGCTTTACACGAGAAAGAATTTCTCATGTAAACTCTCCAAGCACAAGAGAGCCCATGCCCCTCTCTTCTCATGCATAGATTGGATAGGAATGAGTTGGTTGGCATTTGAATTCAAATTCGATTTGAATTCAAATGAGCAACCACTTATCTTTATCCTCTCACGTGGTAAAAATGCTGTAAAGATGCGGTCTTGCATTGTTTTAAAAAGGAGATAAGATAGGGCATGCGCACAAGACATCCGAGAGAGAAGGGTGGCATGAGAGAGCTTTCTTGCATGAGAAAAAAAAAGAAAAGGAGAGAAAAGAAAGAAACAAGTGGGCGCAAGTTTCTTCGGAGTGTACCCTAGGATTTTGGCTTAGGGTTCGGGAAGTGAGAACGTGAGCTACGAGTGTCGTGAGCCCACCAAACTTCAGGAAGAACATCATCAACCTCTCAAGTATGGATGCTGACAATCTGGAGTATCCAAGGAGTCAGCAGATCAAGATCGAAGGAGTTCGATCAATATCGGCCATCAAAAGGGTTCAGCCACAAACTAGCATTTGTGAGGAGCCGATCAGACCGAGAGCTTCGTATGGATGATCCGCAGAGGTCAGACACACTGTGTGGCTACGTTGTGATGATCAGACCCTCTCGACGGTGATCAGATTACGGCGATCGACTACCCGCATAAAGGTAATGTGTTCTGAACACATAACAGTAAAATATTTACTATAGAAGTTTGAATTTCAAATTTAAATGCATGCTATGTATATATCATATTTAGATCTTTGTGTAGAGTTTATATATATTAATTAATTAGATTAATTAATAATTTCTACAGTAAAATAGTAATTTTGAAAAAGTTTTAAAATTATCGTTTTACCCCTGCACTAAAATCCACTTGAAATGGTTTCAGAGCGGGTTCCAAAATATGATATATATATTTGCATGCATAGATTAAGTTGTAATCTAAAAGTTTAAATTTAAAATTTGAAATTTAAAATTTGAAATTTGTTCGAAACTTAAAATTCAAAAATTTGAAATTCAAAATTTGAAATTCGAAATTCAAAATTCAAAAATTTGAAATTCAAAATTTAAAATTTGAAATTTGGTTGAAATTTCAAATTTAAAATTCAAATTTTAAAATTCAAATTTTGAAATTCAAAAATTTAAAATTTAAAATTTGAAATTTGTTTGAAATTTGAAATTCAAAATTTAAAATTTGAAATTTAAAATTTGAAATTGGTATATTTAGATATACTTGATCCAAGTAGCAAGTATGTTTGGGTTGGTTGCCATGGTCGTCCGATCATAGGAGAAAAGTAGGGTTTAAAGGCCCTCTCCTCCCATTCGATGGAGTTCTCCTATGGCGGTAGGGGTGCCGCTGTAATTATATCCTATACAGATGAAGCAGCGAAAGGACTTAATTATAAAGGTTCAATTAGATCTAAAAGAATATTTATGATTTATTTTGATTGAGTTATTTTCTATTATGTAATTAACAATAGGATTGCTGTTTATGAAATGTGCTGATCTGTTTGTGAAATGAGTCAACATATTTGGTGAATAGAAAATAAAATCTTTCAAATTTAAAAATTATTTTCGAAATGCCAAATCCTGACCCATCAGCCCAAATACTTAATTAAAAGAATTAAGTGTTGTCAAGTTGGTCTAGAATTGTGAATTAAGACCTAAGACAATTGCATAAACTTGTCGGTCAATGGGTTAAATGGATTAGGTCCATAATTGGGTTAGACCTAAGGTTAGCTTAAAGAAATAGACTAAATTAAAGTAATTGGTCAAATCTAATCAAAAGTTGAATTAGATTAGGTCAAGGACACTCTAGACTCAACTCCAATAGTTGTAGTTGAATGGGTCCATATTTTTAACTAGACCAAGATGGACTTAATTCATGGCTACGTGGTGGAATCCTATTTACTAAGTTGATCAAATTAAAACTAATGAACCGGTTGGTATTTAAGGTAAGTTCGGTAGTTTGACTAGTGGTTCTTAAGTGGGATGCTAGTATGGCGTACAAGTAAATATAGGAGTACATTTCACTGAATGTGACTAACTCTTGAGTACTCTGCTGTCAACAGTCACTCCGAAGGGATATGGGTATAAGTGTCCCTCCGACCTGAGATCATCACAATGACTTGCAAGCAACTCACTATACTTTGGTGCCGGACTATCTGAATTTTTAATTCAGGATTGAAAGATTTCTAAGCATAGTCAAGTACTTGTGAAGTCGGTGCGTGAGTCAAGATGGAATTGACCACTCCAAGAGATTGGAGAGAATGCTTTGTGTTTCAATTTAGTAAGACCTTGGCCAGGGCAATCCTTGTGAGGAATCACAGGATTTATTAGGTTGAGACACATAATGGATGTACTATTAAGAGTTGATAGTTTAAACTCTAAGTCATCCTAGCATCAAGGGTCAAATAGATAAATTATATGGTAACTATATCCAAATAGGTTCTTAAGTGTTGCTTTGCATACATTCGGTCTATCCGAACGTCGTGTACCATCCAGAGAAATGATCCTGATTTGATCGGATCTACGGCTCAATTAATTTATTGATTTGATAAAATTTAATTGAGATTATAGGAGCCTAATTAGATTACATTCATCATTATTTATTTGGGTCTAATTGGATTGGGTTTGAAAGAAATCTAATTGGTTAAACCCTAGAGTCCCAAATGAGTAGGACTCTCTCCCTTGCACCACCCAAATTGTCTCACACCTTTTCTCACCATACAAAATTAGTTTGTGTATGATAAAACTAAAAAATTACCCTTCTTTTGTCACCCATTAAGGATATAAATTAATTGGTTTTGATTTGAATTCAAAATAATTTAAATTTCAACTTAAAACCTTATCTATATCCTTCCACATGTTTGCTATTTTTGAAGGGGCACATTATGTGTGAGAAAAGGAAGTCTTCTTGATAGTTTTTTAATCTAATTTTCTCTGATAAGTCCCTCTTTAAGTCAGATAAGGGTGAAAATAAGTTGGAGTTAAATTGAAATTCAAAATGATTTGAATTGCAACAAACTCCAGCCCTTATCCTATCTTATCTGGTTTGTGCAACAACCATAAAAGGCCATAATTTTGTGTGCCAAACTAAGAGAGCTTTCCATTGTGAGATACCAGAGAGAAAGAGGGTCAAAAATGCTTCTTTGGAGCATGAGGTTTGGGTGGGTTTCCTTCTTCTTTGTCATGAACAAAAGAGGAGACCGATCTCCTCTCGAGTGAGTGACCTAGAACTGTTCTAAGATTTTGGGTGAGAGAAAAATCAAAGAGAAGAGAGTCTTCATCAGATTTTTCTCTACCATTCAGTATCCCCTCTGATCTATCTTCAACATTAGAAGGGTCCGAGATGATCAAAGAAAGAGATCAAATCAGATCTGTCATCAGAAGCTGACTACGCAAGCTAGTACTCCACGGAGGGCTGATCGGTCTGAGGACTTCGTGTGGACCATCTGTAGAGACCGGACGCTTATGCAGCTGCGAGGGACCAGAAAAAATTTTTAAATCTATGTTCTCAATTATGGAGATTGACTACCCATGCTCAAGTATTGGGTTTGGAACCCTAGAAGTGGTAGATTAGATCTATCACTAATTACTGTTCTTGTTCAAATGCTTATAATTTTAGATTCAGATTTTTATGCATATAAATTTATGTTATAAATATATTTGTAGAAGTTTTAAGATTAGATCTTATGTACATATTTATAGATTAAATAATTTAATCTAATATTCTTCTATTGAAAATTTTGAAATGCATGCATGAAACCCCTGCACGATCCTATAGTGGTATCAGAGCCAGGTTGCTTATAACATGAATTTATTCTTGCATATGATCTAATTTTAATTATTTAGATTAGATCTAAATAATTAATTTAGCATCTAAGTAATGTAGTAATCTGATTAGATAGATTCTCATAGCCATTTGATCATAGGAGAAATCAGGGTATCACAACTCTATTTGCCCATTCAATGGGATCTCCTATGGTATGTAAGGGTGCTATACGATCCTTTCTATGATGATGAATAATAAAATAATTTTTAAAATTTTATTTTAGATCTAAAATAATATATATTAGATCTAAAATTAGTATTTTGATTATTAGATGATTAATTGTAAAAATATTTTACAAAATTAAAAATTATTTTCAAACATTGAACTCGAACTCATGTCAACCCAAAACTTAATTGAGAATTAAGTGATCTAGATTTGAGAATCAAAGATCTAAGACATTAATTTCATAATTCATGGGTTAATGGGTTAGCTCGAGTCAAGTCCATTTAACTGGGTCGGACCTAGGGTTAGAAATTATTGATAATGAACTATATTAGTAATTGATCAAATCTAATTAAAAATTAATTCTGATTGGGTCAATTTTTTTTCTTAATCAATTTTAATAGTTGTAGTTGGTCAAGTTCTTATTTTTTATTAGACCAATATGGACTTTGATCATGGCTCCATGGTCGAATCCAAGTCTATAAGTTGTTCAAATTGAAAATGACTAACCAGTTGGTGTCTAAGATAAGTATGACAACTTTGATCAGTGATTATTAATTAGGAGCTACTCGTATAGATTGTGTCTATGTCAAGTTAATGGCATATCCCTCCTATCGATCTCACTTACCTGACCAACATGGTGAATCATATTTTGATTAGATCACTTAATGATTGGAGTTGACTAATGCTAACTAAAAAATTAGTATGACTGATTTAGGTGTCCCTAGTTTAATTTGTCTTGAGTCCTCTTTGTGACTTGGTGAAGTCAGTGGGAGGATTCATGACTGATTGGCTGGACCACCTTATACCTGATCTTCTTTAATCTGACTTAGTGAAGTCAGTGGGAGGATTAAGATTAATTGATCAAGTTTCTTTTCATCTCATCTCTCAATTCAACTAATTAAATCTTCTAAATTTGTTAGGTCCCTAAAATAAAATAGTTATGGTGATAACTAGATCATAGCCTCCCATTAAGTTGGATAATAATGAATCCAACAGTTTAGATGATCATTGGATGTGCCACATGCTTGATGCTCATCTAATTGTCAGAATTATCATTCATAATATGTGGATTTAGTTATATCTTTCTGATGATGGTCAGATTGGCTGAGCCACACTCAAGTCTGATTATTCATTTGTCAGATGCACTAAATTCTGGTATGTTAATGGTTGATCTAACCAGAACTTTCAGTGGAGGTTTCACGTGCCTGCTGAAGAGGTGTCTGGGGTAAAATTGAATGTTAAAAATTATTTGATGAAATAATTGGTTAAGAACCTATCCATGGGTGCACAAGAGTTGGTCGAGCCACACTCAAGTCCATGTGCAGTCCATATGGATTCTAGTACCCACAAAAAATTAGTGTAATTCTTCGAATTGAAGGTAGAGGCTATCAATTCGAATAAAATAGTAGAAGAATCTTTAGACTAAAAATCATATCTTTAGGCTTAATCAATTCATATACTAATTAGATTTTGATTTTTCTTTTACAGTTATGGCCACCACCTTGTCGCTCCGATTACTATTAGATAGTGTGTTTCCTAGATATGGAGCCCAAGAGGGGGGGTGAATTGGATCTTTTTGAAATTTTAAAGATTGAACTACTTAAGCAATGTGCCAAGGTGAAGAGTGAAGTGTATCAACTTACAATGAAACAAAATCAAATACAAATAAGAAGTAAGCAAGTAATGAGCATAAACAACAAGATAAGAGAGGTAAGCACAGTAAACATAAGAGATTTATAGTAGTTCGGTACCAACCTTGCACCTACATCCACTCCCCAAGTTCTTTCTTGAGAATTCAATCCACTAAATGCATAACAATAGATTACACCACGTCGGACACCTCCGATCCTTGCCTTCCAAGCAAGAATACTTATTTTTCGGGTACAAGCCAACCCTCAACACTCCAATTCAGAATTCAAATCAACCCAAATGAGTTTTGAAACCCCCAAAACTCAAACACCCAAAAACTATTTGTGAAAAATAGAGTATACAAATTTCAGCACACAAACTCCTTAAATACATACAATAAAAGCAATAGAAATATAATACTTAAGGGGTGGAAGCTTTTGCTATACACTCTTAATGAATTCCACACTTGATTGCTACTAGAGAGTGGTTGGTGAAGTGATTAAATACTTCAGTCTCTCTCTTAGGGTTGAAAATAATTTTTTTCAGATTTAATTTTTGAGCTTGCAAAAATCTTATAATTTTCTACTTAAATAGTGCATTTATAGTTGCCATTTATCTTTAAGAATGTCTTAGAGTTAGTTTAGAGCCGTTGGAGTATGTTTAATACACATTAAATATATCAAAAATAGACTAAAAACTAGCCGTTATACGTGCTCGCAGAAATGGAGCATCCCACTGGCATTGGGGCATCCCATGTGGTATCCCAAATGGCCAGACAGAAAGTCCTACTTTCTATTTTGGTCTCAGAGTCTCAGAGGGTGTCCCAATTACATGAGGCATCCCAATTACATGCGGCATCCCAGGTGGGTTATCCCACAGCATGCCATGACCCAAAATGCTGTGTGCCAGCTACCAACAGAAGGGGATGACCCAGGTGGGTCATCCCATCATGTTCTAACTCAATTTTTTATGCATTTAAGGTCTGAAACTTATCAGAACTCATTCGAATGCTCTCAAATGAATTCAAATCAGTTTGGACACTCTCAAAAGCCTTCAAAACTTTACCAACTTACTGAAACTTTAACTTTTGGCATATTTGATGAAGCTTTTCAAATTCAATCTCTTGGACTATCTAAAATATCATAAAAATAATCTTCAAATATAGAAAACTCATTAGTAGTTCTCTCAAATAATTTGTGATCATCAAAATCAATTCCTGAAGCAACAATCTCTTCCTTTTTAATGATGACAAAATATTTGAGTGTTCATAAAAAAATATCTTTAAAGCTCAAGTAATTTGGGTTTGTGAAGCACTAGAAGAACTATGCCAAGAGTTCAATCATAGAGGATCATAATATATAAACTTTAATGAATTAACTCATTTAGCTCATACAATTTATGAATGAATTAGAGAATTTCTAAAGATTATCCTTATTCAATCAAAATCCTCTTTTTTTTTGTATAGATTAGATTATTTTGATTATTTGAAAACAAATCTCTCTCTCTTTCTTATATAAAGAGTGTATATAAAAAAAATTCTTTGATTCTAGTATCAGAGCAATAGATATGAGAAGATATATCTCTTTTCTTTTTCTATCCCGATGTTAAAGTAAGAGTGAGATAATTAGAGCTAGAATCAAAAATGAATGTATCGAGTCAATTTGGTATCAGTACAAAAGTAAGATTAGTAGAGCATTTAAGATAAATAGGTTGATCAGAGTAATTTTTCAAATAGTATCAAAATGAATGTAAAAATGGATGTATTAGAGTTTTTTTTTAAAAAAAATTGTGAATCAATATTAGAGCTATTTTTTAAAAAAATAGGTGAAATAGTATCAGAGCTTTTACCATTTAGTATAGAATACTATATCAGAGTAAAAATTGTTAAAAAGCTTAAAAAGAGCAAAAGATTTTCAAAAGAGATTTTAAGAACTACATCATTTTCACACTTTATCATTATTTCTCCCTCAAATGCATTATTTTCTCCATTTACCTTTATTTCTCTCCCTTTATCATTATTATATATTTTTTTTATGTTCCATTATTTCTCCTCCTTTTTGACATCATCAAAAAGAATAAACTAGAGGAGTAGGATGTTCATGGTGTTAAGTCAAGTATCAAGAAAATAGAGTATGATACCACATTCATCCATCCAACAAGAAATGATACTAAGCATTCATTCATCCAAAGGGATGTGATAATAAACATTTATGCAAAGAGATATGAGTAGAAAGGAAACAACCTCATTCATATACACCAAAATAGAGGTTACATAAGTTATAAAGAGCATAAAGCTCTCATACATCCAATCTATAAAATATAACTAAGTAATCTAATACAAAATAAAGTCAGAGAGACTGGGCATCAAGCACAAGATCAAGAAATGTGAGACATGAGCAGCCTCATCTGCGATCGAAGAGTCCGGACCAAGAGAAAGATGTCGGAGGATGGAAAGTAATAGACTGAACAAAGACTGGCTCACTAGATGCAGAGGGCCTAGACTGAAGCTGAGTCCTGATGGCATCAAGCTGGGATAACATCCATCTCACAGTAATTTGGAGCCCATCAAGATCAGCAGATAGAAAATCTCTAGAGTCTCTGAAGTCTGTCTGAAGTAGCTCAAGAGAGACACGAAGCTGACTGTAGAGTCTCTCTATCTCTCGAGCCAGATCATCCATCTACGACGCAGAAAAAGTCGATGTGCCCACTCCAGTAGAGGGAGAGACTATAATCCGTCTGACCTCCCTCTCTATATTGAAAATCCTGTCACTAAATCTGAGAAGGGAGCTCTCCACACCCTCAAATCTAGTGCTCAAGACAGATAGAAGCTCTATCAACGAGGAAATATGAGGCACAATGGATGTATCCAATGATGGAGCAGAGAAGGCACTCGAAGAGGCAGGGTGAAACTACTGTGGCTGCTACTGTAGCTACTGTTGTACCTACTATAGAATCTGTTCTTGGTATAGCTGAAATTGATGGAGCTACTATAGAATCTGATCCTGGAATTGCTACTGCTAGAACTGATGAGACTGAAGAAGCTGATCCTAAAATCGCTGCAACTGAACAGATAAAATCTCTGTCACTTTCTCAGCTAGCTATCCCATATCAACATCCCCCAGACTGAAAGTAGGCATGGTATGACTAGATGGGGAAACTCTGACTAAGGGTCCTGCCTCAGGCTCTGATATATAGTGAACAACTGGACTCAACCTAGGCACAGAAAAAGATGGACCCTCCCCCTTAGCATGCTCCTCATCCTCATCACTATCCTCCTCTACAGTACGACTCTTGGCCCACTGGCCATCCACTCTCATAAATCCTATCCTCCTAAGAGAGTGGTTGTTGTAGGTGTCAGTGTATGACAGCCTACAAACAGCCTCTCCATCAAAACTGACTCCATCCTCTCTAAAGATAACTGTGAGAGCCATACTATAGGGTAAGGGAGCCTTGGACCTGTTCAAGGCATCCCTCATAGCATCAAACATCAAAAATGGAAGGTTCAGGGAAGACTCTGAAATAACATGGTGCATGAGACATATGTCTTTCCCTGTCATCAGATCATATCTTCCCCCTCTAGAGAAGAAAATTCTGAAAACCATATGGTGGAGCAATCTCATCTCCACACTCAGATCCTTAGCTTCAATTTTTAGAAAACCTTCTACATCATCCCTCCCAAGTATGGTCCTAAGTCCAACTTCTTTCTTAAGCAGTTCATCCAAACAACTACCTTCATAAGGCATTTGAAGCAATCTACCTAGTCTTGGAGTATTTAAAATGATCTGAACACTCTTAACAGTAGATTTTAAGACTCCCTCAGAAAAAAAACAGATTGAAATAAAATTCCTTCACCAAATCTATGTAAACTGGTTCGGACAAGCTCAAAAAGAATTTCCAACCTTGCCGAATCATCTTCTCTCCAATAGAAAATTCATCTTGCCTTAAAAATTTGAAATCGACATTTCTACCCAATACAACTTTTCTAGCAGACAAAGGGATCTTACATGGTGTCACAGGAGGTGAAGTATGGGGTGGCTTTTGAGCAATCTTCTTCCTTCTCTCCTCAGCCTCCCAAGATCTCACGGACTTCTCCTTTGCGGCATCCTCATCTTGGGGGCCATGATGCAAAAAGATGATGAAAAGGGATCTAGAGAGTGGAGAAGGGTTGGATTGAACCAAAATCAAGAGGAGAAGAGGGTTTTTGAGTGATTTCCCATGGATTTGATGGCTAGGGCTTGAAGATTTGGGAAAAATTGAAAATGACCCATGAGAAAGATGGATTTGGGAAGAATGAGTTTTGATTTCGAGGGATTTAGAGGTTTTTGGGACAGCAAGGATGTGGATTCTTGATTGGGATGAGAGGGAGAGGAGAAGGCTTGAAATTTGAGGTGTTCCAACTCCCTGTTTTATTGAAAAATGATCGGGTGGGCTCACTTATAAGTGACCTACCTGCATGAATGGGATGTCCCATGGGATGCCCCATTCAGGGCTCTTTCAGGTGATGGAGAAAATGATTTAAATAGAGAAAAAAATCAAGAGAAAAAAAAATTAAAAAATAGTCACATCGAGTTGAGAAGGTCATGGAGGGTCTATGTAAATATTGATGTGATTTTTGATAGAAAATTTCAATGGATAAAAATCCAAGAAGGTATCTGAATAGTATTGAAGAATTTTTAAATGACTTAAAAATCTTTAAAAAATGATAGATGGCTCTTAAAATTAAGATAATGAAATTAAAAATTTTTAAAAGAATTTTGGGAGAGAAATTATGATAGAAATTCAAATAGAAGGATCTAAGATACCCAATTCTCTCCTAATTTCACAAAATTTATTTTTATTAAGGGCTTTAGTGAAAATGTCAACTAATTGATTTTTGGTATTTATGTATTCAAGCATTATATCATTATTTTGAATATGTTCTCTTATAAAATGATGTCTAATTTCAACATATTTTGATCTAGAGTGTTGAATTAGATTTTTGATTAAATTGATAGCACTAGTGTTATCACATTTTATGGGAATATTTTTAAGTTCAATGCTAAAATCTATGAGCTGTTGCTTAATCCATAAGATTTGAGCATAGTAACTTCCAGCTGCAATGTGTTCGGCCTCAACCATAGATAAGGCTACTAAATTTTATTTTTTACTAAACTAAGAGATTAAGTTTACTCCTAGAAATTGGCAAGTTTCACTAGTACTTTTTCTATCAAGTTTACATCTAGCAATATCATTATCTGAAAAACCTATTAAGTCCATAGATAATTATTTTGAAAACCAAAAACCTAGGTTTTATGTTCCTTTTAAGTATTTAAAAATTTTTTTAACATTATTTAAGTATGATTCTTTAGGATTTGATTGATATCTAGCACACATACATACACTGAACATTATATCAGATTTACTTGCAGTCAGATATAATAAAGATCCTATTATGCCTCTATAAAGTTTTGTATTAATACTTTTACCATGCTCATCTTTTTTTAATTTACAGGAAGGGGTCATAGGGGTACTTACAATTTTTGAGCTCTCCATTCCAAATTTCTTTAATAGCTCTCTTGTGTACTTACTTTGGGTGATGGAGATTTTTTTCTTTATTTGTTTGATCTAGAGTCTGAGGAAGAATGTAAGTTCTCCCATCATGCTCATTTCGAACTTCCCTTGCATAAGCTTGGCAACTTTTTGGCATAAATTTTTATTAGTAGACTCAAATATAATATCATCAACATATATTTATATGACTAGAATTTTTTTATCTTTTCTTTTTATAAAAAGAGTAGTGTCAACTTTTCTCTTGAAAAATTATTTTTTAATAAAAACTTACTTAATCTTTCATACCAAGCTCTAGGAGCTTGTTTTAATCCATATAATACTTTATTTAATTTAAATACATGATCTGAAAATTTATGATTTTCAAAACCAGAGAGTTATTCAACATAAACCTCTTCAGCAATATAACCATTTAGAAAAGTACTTTTAACATCTATTTGAAACAAATTAAAATTCATAAAACAAGCAAAAGCAAGTAGCATTCTTATAGCTTCTAATCTAGCAACAGAAGCAAATATTTCATCAAAATTATTTTTTTTTATTGATTATATTCTTTAGTAACTAATTTTGCTTTATTTCTTATAACATTTCTATCTTCATCTAATTTGTTGCTATATACCCATTTGGTTCCTATTATTGGGTGATTTTTAGGTCTTGCAACTAGTGTTCATATATTATTTCTTTCAAATTGATTTAATTCTTCTTGCATGGCAATTATCCAGTTATTATCTTTTTCAGCTTCATCTATTATTTTAGGTTCTAAGTGAAAAACAAAAGCTACATAATTACAAGCATCTCTAAGTGAAGATCTAGTTCTTACACCTTGTGTCGGATCACAATTATTAATTCTTTAGGATGATTGTGGACATACCTCCAATCCCTTGGAAGATTACCTATGTCTTGAGGTTGCTCTTGAATGTTCTAATCATTGATGGTTTCATCCATCTGATCCTTGTTTTGTTGATCCACGTAATTTAGGGTGAGCTCCTTCATTCTATCTTCTATGATACCTGCATCATCAGCACCTTCTCTCTTTCTTGATGGAAGATCATTAGTTTCATTAAAAATAATATGAATTGACTCTTCTACTACTAGTAATCTTTTATTAAATACTCTAAAAGTTTTACTAGAAGTGAAGTAGCCAAGAAAGATAGCTTCATCAGATTTAGCATCAAATTTATCTAAGCTATCTTTGTCATTATTCAAAATAAAACACCGACAACCAAAAATTTGAAAATAACCTATATTAGGCTTTCTACCCTTTCATAGTTCATAAGGTGTTTTATTTAAAATTGATCTTATTAAGGTACAGTTTAGAATATGACATGCTATGTTAATTGCTTCTACCCAAAAGTACTTTGGGAGCTTGCTTTCACATAGCATGGTACGAGCTATTTTTTCTAGTGTTCTATTTTTTTTTTCAACTACTCTATTTTGTTGTGGTGTTCTAGGTACTGAAAAATTATGATCTATGTCTTTTTCATCATAAAGTTTTTCAAAATTTTTATTTTCAAATTCAGTTCCATGATCACTTTGAATAGAAATAATTGGTAAACTTTTTTTATTTGAAATTTTTCGATAAAACTTAGAGAATGCTGAAAATGCTTAATCCTTAGAAGCTAAAAATAAAACCCAAGTAAAATATGAAAAATCATCAATGATTATAAAATCATATCTTTTTCCTCCTAGACTAGTTATCCTTGTAGGACCGAATAAATTCATATGCAAAAGTTCTAGCGGTTTAGAAGTTGAAATAATATTTTTAAATTTAAAAGAAACTCTTGTTTGTTTACCTAATTGACATGCATCACATATTTTGTTTTTGTCAAAGCTAATTTTTGACAAACCAAAAACCAAATCCTTTTTAATAATTTTAGAAAGTGTGTGCATACTAATATGTGCAAGCCTACGGTGTCAAAGCTAACTAGTCTCATTAATTTTAGCATTCATGGCCATAAGATATTGCATACTTTGTAAAGAGAGATTATCCAAATCAATCATGTAAATATTGCTATGCCTATATCTAATGAATCTAGTGCTAGCATCAGTGGGACTAGTTACAATACACATAGATGATTTAAAAACTACTTTATAATCTTTATCACACAATTGACTAATACTTAACAGGTTATGTTTAAGACCAGCTATAAGTAAAATATTTTCAATACAAGTGGAGGGAGTGATACCAATGTTACCGATATCGATGATTTTTCTTTTGTCATTATCTCCAAAGATGACCATCCCTCCATTCTTGGCTTCCAATGTGATGAATTATGATTCATTATCTGTCATGTGTCTTGAGTATTACTATCAAGATATCACTTTCTTTTTATTGCTTGGGATGCAAGACACACCTGTACACATGAGATCAAATTTTAACCTTAGGTACTCAAGCTAATTTGGATCCTTTGGGTTAGCCACAATGGCTCCTTTTGGAACCCATATTTTTTTAACCTTTCTACCATTAAATTTGTTTGATGAATATGTATATGCTTTATGCCCTACCATACCATATCTAAAATAAGTAATATTTGATAAATTTCTTGTGGATTCATTGACAAAAATATTTTTGAAGGACTTTTATTTTCTTAGTGTTGGAAAATATGTCCCAAAAGCCAATCGTCAATCTGTTGATGGTTAAGCAACCTTGTATTATAATTGATTTGTTAATAAATAAAATATATTTTTGATATTTTTATCATAAGTTTTCATCTTCTAACAAACTCCGTTGTTATGATGAAATCCTTAGGACTATTTAAGTTCGATAAAGAGAGGATTTATCGATTAGTCCTTAAAAATTATTCATGACCAAATGATAGGCTGTTAATAAGGATGACAGATTCTATTGAGCATAGGTCGCTGTAGGCCATACGAGTTGGTTGTCCTCTTAACCAAGGAGTGTGGTGTTGGGAATAGTGTCCCAAAGCCAATCGTCAGTCTGTTGACGGTTGTGCTCATTTTTGTATTTGTACATGAATTATGAATTAATAAAAATTATTTTAGCATTTTTCATCCTAAAATATTTTATCTTCTAATGAACTCTTATGTTGTGGTGAAGTCTTTAGGACTATTTAGACTCGACAAAGGAGGATTTGTCGTTTAGTCCTTAAATCTGTTCGCGATCAAATGATACGTTGTTACCAAGGATGACAACGTTTATCAAGCATAGGTCGTTGTGTGCCATATAGGTTGGTTGTCCTCTTAACCAATGAGTGTGGAGACACTGGTATGGCATACAGGTGAGATATAAGGGTACATCTGCACTGAACGTGACCGACTCCGGAGCTATTTCTGCTGTCAAGATTTGCTCCGATGGAATATGGATATAAATATCCCTCCGACCTGAGACCGCCACAGTGACTTGCAAGCAACTCACTGCACTTAGGCACTGGACTATCTGAATTTTTAATTCAGTGACGGAAGGCTACTGGGTGTAGTCAAGTACTTGACTTGTCGGTGCGTGTGTCAAGATGGGATTGACCACTCTAGTTTAGGAGCTGTGTACAGTCGTGTTTCAATTTAGCAAAACCTTGGCCAGGGTAGTCCTTGTAAGAAGTCACAGGACTGTTTGAGTTGAGCATAATTCAGATGATCTGATCAGGATTGACAGTTTAACCCTGAGTCATCCTAAACACAGGGGTCAAAAGGATTTGGACTCAATCAGGATTTGGACCGGGGTCAAGAGTCCCACTGGTTGGGACTTTTCGATCAGGATTACATATCAATGAATTCTGATGTCCGATTACCCATCGAATTTGGACTCAATATTTATGAGAGATTTAATTAGTAATTTGATCACTAATTAACTCAATTTGATTGAGTAATTATTTTTGGATCAAGTCCAATTAAATTGGATTCAGTTGGGTTTGACCCGATTAGGTTAAGAGTTGACCTAATCGTCAAGATGGTTTGATCCCTGATTTGATCAGGGATTGGGCTTAGTCAATTCCTGATTTGATTAGGATTTTATTGAGCCTAATTAAGCCTAATTAAGTTGGATTTAAATTAGTCTAATTGGACCTAATTTATTTGGTTCAATTAGGTTGGTTTAAATAATGAAGCCACCTTGACCCAATCTCCATGCGCCACCTCACTTCCATTGCACCCATTTGTATTCATGAGAAGGAACTTCTCATGAATTATTTTCTCACGCCAAGCTCTCTCCACACCCTACTTTAATGTGCCATATGAATGGATAAGGATGATTGGTTGGCCATTCAAATTCAAAATAAAGTTTGAATTTGAATGGGCAATCAATCTTTGCACCTTATCCCTTTTTTTATACTCCATTTATTACATGAGAAAAGGTTTCTCATGAAATCACTCCATGCACAATTTAAGCCATGCCTCACACCTTTAGTGGATAAGAGATGAGTTGGTGTCCATTTGAATTCAAAATTTGATTTGAATTCAAATGTGCAATTACTCATCTTTATCCTTTCTTTTGGATAAGACGTTTGACATTGTTATAAAAGGAGGAGAAGAGTGGGGCGTGCAAGAAGAAGATTTTTGGAGAAAAATTTTAGGACGTGAGAAGTCTTGTGCGTGAGAAGGAAGTCCATATCCTTCCAAGATAAAAAGAAAAAAAAGTGGGTGCAAGATTTCCGGTGAGTTCCCTAGAGTTTTAGCTTGGGGTTCGGGAAGTGAAAAAGTGAGCTATGAGTGTCATGAGCCCACAAATTTTAGGAAGATCTTCAACATTCTCTGAAGCACGTCTGTTGATGATCCGAAGCATCCGAAGAACCGACAGACATCGATCGAAGGAGTTCGATCAGCATCGGCCGTCAAAAGGACTCTACAATGAGCTAGCACTCGTGAGGAGTCAATCAGATCAGGAGCTTCGTGTGGATGATCTGCAAAGGCCAGACACGCTGTGTGGCTACGTCGCGACAGTCAGACTCTCCCGACGGTGATCAGATTGTGACGATCTACTACCCGCACAAAGGTATTGTGTTCTGAACACATTACAGTAAAGTGTTTACTGTTCGAATTTAAATTTCAAATTTAAATGAATGCATGCTATATATCATATTTAGATCCTAGTGTAGGATAAATTTATGTTAATTAATTAGATTAATTAATAATTTTTACTATAAAATCATAATTTTGAAAAAGTTTTAAAATTATCATTTTACCCTTGCACTGAATTTCCCGACAAATGGTATCAGAGCGGGTTCTTAGATATGATATATATATATTTGCATGCGTAGATTAAGTTATAATCTAAAAGTTTAAATTTAAAATTTAAAATTTAAAATTTAAAATTTAAATTTTGAAAGTTGTTCGAAATTCAAAATTTGAAATTTGAAATTCAAAATTTGAAATTTGAATTTTGAAATTTAAAATTCAAAATTCAAAAATTTGAAATTCAAAATTTGAAATTTGAAATTTGAAATTTAGTTGAAATTTCAAATTTAAAATTCAAAATTTAAAATTCAAAATTTGAAATTCAAAAATTTGAAATTTGAAATTTGTTTGAAATTTGAAATTCAAAATTTAAAATTTGAAATTTAAAATTTAAATTTTAAAATTGGTATATTTAGATATACTTGATCCAAGTAGCAAGTAATCGAATTGGGTTGGTTGCCATGGCCGTCCGGTCATAGGAGAAAAGCAGGGTTTAAAGGCCCTCTCCTCCCATTCGATGGGGTCTCCTATGGCGGTAGGGGTGCCGCTGCAATTATATCTCATGCAGATGAAGTAGCGAAAGAAATTAATTGTAAAGGTTTAATTATGAAATTTATCATGAATGTGTTAGATTAGATCTAAAGAAATATTCATGATTTATTTTGATTGAATTATTTTCTGTTATGTAATTAGCAATAGGATTGCTATTTATGAAATGTGCTGATCTATTTGTGAAATGAGTCAACATATTTGGTGAATAGAAAATAAAATCTTTCAAATTTCAAAATTATTTTCGAAATGCCAAACCCTGACCCATCAGCCCAAATACTTAATTAAAAGAATTAAGTGTTGTCTAGTAGGTCTAGAATTGTGAATTAAGACCTAAGACAATTGCATAAACTTGTGGGTCAATGGGTTAGATAGATTAGTTCCATAATTGGGTTAGACCTAAGGTTAGCTTAAAGAAATGGACTAAATTAGAGTAATTGGTCAAATCTAATCAAAAGTTGAATTAGATTAGGTCAAGGATACTCTAGACTCAACTCCAATAGTTGTAGTTGAATGGGTCCATGTCTTTAACTAGACCAAGATAGACTTAATTCATGGCTACGCAGTGGAACCCAATTTACTAAGTTGATCAAATTAAAACTAATGAACCAGTTAGTGTCTAAGGTAAGTTTGGCAGTTTGACCAGTGGTTTTTAAGCGGGAGCTACTCGCAGTGATTCGATCTCTGACGAGTTAATGACATATCCCCACCACTGATCTCACTTACCTGGCCAACCTGGTGAATTAGATTTTGATTAGATCACTTGGTGATTAGGGCTCATCCATGTCATTAAGTAAATCAGTTTGACTGATTTAGGTGCTCCTAATGCCAGCTTTAATTAAATTCTTTTTTTTAATCTGACTTGGTGAAGTCAGTGGGAGGATTGAAATTGGCTGGATATTTTCTTCTCATCTATCTTTTAATAAAATCCTCAAAAATTATTAGGTCCCTAAAAATGATTAAGTTATATTGATAACTAAGTCATAGCCTCCCATTAAGTGAGTGATAATGAGTCCATTAGTTTAATAATCATTGGAGGCCCAAAGGCCTGGTGCTTATTGACTAATGGAATTATCATTCATAATATGATAATTTGGTTTGAGTCTTTATGATGGTGGTCAGGTTGGTCGGCCAAAGTCGGGCCTGATCATTTATTGGTCCGATTCACCAAATCAAATCATATTAATGGTTGGACCTAACCAGATCTTTTCAGTGGAGGCCAAAGCCTACTGATTAGGTTCTGGGGCAAAATCAATTACTAGAAGTTGTTTAGAGAAACAACTGATTATGAACCTACCCATAGATGCACATGGGTTGACCAACCAAAGTTGGGCTCGTGTGTAGTCTGTGTGGATTCTAGTACCCACTAAGGAATTAAAGTAATTCCTCAAATTAGAGGTTGAGGCTACCAGTTCGTAAAAATACTAGGAGAAACTTTAGACTAAAGTCCAAGTCTTTAGTATTTATAATTTATGTACTAATAGAGGTCCGATTTTCCTTTATGTAGCTATGGCCACTACCCTATCCCTTCGGTCATTATTAGATAATGACAAGCTCATGGGACCTAATTTCGATAGCTGGTATCAAAAATTAAAAATCGTCCTTGAGCATGAGCGGATCCTTTATGTAGTAACGGATCTGGCACCTGAGGAGCCTGCCCCGAACGTTAGAGGGACGGTCCGAGACACTTATCAAAAGTGGCTCAACGACCGCACCACTGTTCGGTGCATTATGCTGGCGGCAATGAATGATGAGTTCAGCCGCAGGTTCGAGAACGCCCAGCCACAGGAGATGCTTCAAATGTTGAACGACTCCTTTGGCATGCCTGACGACATTGAAAGGTACAAAATTAGTTGTGCCATTTTCAATGCTTGAATGAGGGATGGAGCCTCAGTCACTGATCATGTACTGTACATGATCGAAATGATTGAGCACCTAAGTAAACTGGGCTTTCCCCTGCACAAGTAGCTCGGTAAGGATGCGATCTTTAATTCATTGCCCAAGTCCTTCCTCCTCTTCCTTACTCATTTTTGGATGACAAAGCCTGCAGTCAACTACCACGGTTTGTTGGAGTTGCTGCAGAACTTTGAGAATGATCACCAGCTCCATAAGGAGTCAGTGAATGTTGTGGGAGGGTCTTCTTCTGGTCATCGATCCTTTAAGAAAGGGAAGAAGAAGAACAAGAAAAAGAAGAATAAGAAGGTGCAGCTGCATGCTGGGATGTCTGCACAGGGTCAGACCAAGAAGTGCAAGCCTGACCAGAGCCAGACGGAGTACTTCTTTTGCAAGAAGTAGGGGCACTGGAAGAGGAACTGTCCTCTATACATTGCTTCCCTGGACCCGAATAGGCCGAAGAAGAAGCAAGGTACTTATATGATAACACCTTGCAACTTTTCTATTTGTGATACTACTGCCTGGGTATTGGATACCGGAAGTCCTTATCATATTTTCAATTCGATGCAGGATCTGCAGGTCAGTAGGAGATTTGATGAAAGCGAGAGATTCCTGAACGTTGGAGATGGAAGCAAAGTTCCAGTTCTAGCATTAGAAATCATGAACCTTGTAATCAATTCTCGAAATATAATTCTGAGTGAATATCATTATTATCCAAGCTTCTTATTAAATATTATTTCTGTAGGCCTTTTAGCCATGAACGGTTATCAATTTTTAATAAAAGGAAATATTTGTAATATCATTTTAAATGGTATTACAATGTTTGTTGGACAACTTAATAATGGAATTTACTTTCTATCACAACCTGTTAATGCGGTTCAAACCTCCGGTAAACGCTCTAGAATAGATAATGTGTCAGAAGTCTACCTTTGGCACTGTAGGCTAGGTCATATCAATAAGAGCAGGATAAACAGGTTGGCTCAAGAAGGAATTCTTGAAGTAGGTGATTGTGAATCACTTCCAACCTATGAGTCCTGTCTTCTTGGTAAAATGACCAAATCACCTTTTACTGGAAAAGGTGAGCGAGCCAGTGAACTCTTGAGTTTGGTACATTCTGATGTATGTGGACCCATGAGCTCAAGTGCAAGAGGTGGATATTTCTACTTCATAACTTTC
Source organism: Elaeis guineensis (assembly GCF_000442705.2). Classification (NCBI taxonomy): domain Eukaryota; kingdom Viridiplantae; phylum Streptophyta; class Magnoliopsida; order Arecales; family Arecaceae; genus Elaeis; species Elaeis guineensis. The sequence goes on from NC_026007.2 coordinate 31,422,840, forward strand.
ATGATAAACACTTAATTTAAGTCATTTAAAGCAGAAAATTATATTTAATTTATTTTATTTATTAAGAATTTGATATTTTTTTTATATTTTATAGGAAAGATGATCGCCGATACAAAGAGTCCGATTCATAGATCAAAAAGACTCAAGTTTGAAGAAATTTATACTTAAAATAAAATTAAAATAAAAGAAAGATACATCCGGTATTATAGAAAATGAAGATACTATGCAAGGAATCCAAAAAGGATGTAGATGTCATTGTGAAGAAACAAAAGTTTCTTTTTGAAAATGGAATTAAAAAGGGTAGCGTGAAGTTGTTCCTGGGCGCGCACGTGAGCGGCGCGGACGCAAAGCGGGCGAGCACGTGGGCGAGTGCGTGGCGTGAGCGCGGGCGGATGCGAGCAAGTGCGTGCACAGCGGGCACAATAGCGGGCACGCGGGACGGCGGGTTCGTGGGGAGAATTTGGCATGGCAGACACAGCGGCGAGCAAATTAAAGGAAAAAATTTTTATTTGGAAATGCTTCAAATGGAAAAATTTGTATTTTCTTCATCTGTTTGTGATCTTTTTATCTCATCCATCCATTTTTTAGTCATTAGTATTTTCTTTAGTCGCACATCGGAAAACCATGTAAAACTCCTCCTTCCTAACACCTATAAAAAGGCTTTTGTACTCCCATTGGAAGGGGGAGCCCAGAAATTCTTCTAGAGCCTTGCATAGAGGAATAGAAAGGGACTACTTCATGAGCAGCTAGGCTAGCAGTCTCGGGAGTGGAGAAGAAATTTTGTAACGACACAGAGATGGTTTATTGTTCTAAACTTTTCTGCATTTCTTTATATGCAATAAAGATTATGCTTTTTATTTAAATCATCATGAGTTCTTTATTTGCTCTCTTTCATATGCTTTTATTTATGCTTTATTGTTAGATTAATATTAGGAATAACTTTGTTGTCCAGCTATGCAACCCAAGATGGGGGGGTGAATTGGGTTTCTAAAAATTTTAAGCCCAACAGATTACTTATGAAGATCAAAACAAAGACTTTAATTCAATATTAATTACCTAAAGCAGGAATGCAAGAATATAATAAAGAAATAAAGTGAAGAGATAAAGCACACCACAAACACAAGGATTTATAGTGGTTCGGTGCTAACCTTGCACCTACATCCACTCCCCAAGATCCTACTTGGGAATTTCAATCCACTATCCTTTGTATTCAACCCGAATACAAAACGTCGGAAACTCCGACACTAGCTATCCCAAGCTAGAACACTTATTTTTCGGGTACAAGTAAACCCAAAACACTCCGATTTCAGGTTCGGATCAATCTTTCCTTATTTTGGAAATCCTCCAAAAACAAGAACAAAAACTCACAAAGAGTTAGAAAATTTAGAGCACAAATTAATACAATAATAGCTCCTTTAAATGAGCGAATATAACAATAAAAGCTTTACTCAAATGAAGAACCCCTTTTTTGGAATTTCTCAAAGTGGATGAACGCTTGAATGCTTGAGAAGAGGTTGATTGTTGATTGAAGATCTCTTGAAAGCTTTGAACGATCTCTAGATCAAGGTTGAAACAATAGGCGTGAAGAATTCTCTCCTTGAAAGATCTTGCTTTTCTCTTTCACAATCTCTCTGGTATATTGTGGATCCTCTCTCTTTTTCTTTTAGGATTTTTCGTTGATCTCAGGCTTTTTCTTGCAAAATTCGGATCCTTTCTTCTATTCTTCTCTCTCTTTCTCTGCTCCTCGTCTCTTTTGATTTCACGTTTGATCCGCTATTTAATCTGCAATTTCTTTCACCATTTAAAGCATTTTGTAGCATTAGAAGCAAGAGAAAATAATTTAGGTAGATAAAGAGCCGTTAGAGGATTTTTAGGAAGCATAAATGGCAATTAAAACGGGCAAAAAAATAGCCGTTGCTGACATTTCCCGTCGCAGGGGTCGACTCATGAGTCGACTCATGCTTCAGGGGTCGACTCATGAGTCGACCTCTGTTGCAAAAACCAGAGAATGCTTTTCTGAAAATTCTTGGCTCAAATTAGTAGGGGTCGACTCATGAGTCGACTCATGCCTTGTGGGTCGACTCATGAGTCGACTCACAGGTCGTGCCAAGCCAGAAAACTAGCGTGCCAAGGAGAATTTTTGCGTGCCAATCAGCTCACAGTGCCATGAGTTGACTCATGAGTCGACTCATGCACTTCAAACCTTCATAACTTCAAAAATATAAGTCCAAACACAATGAAATTTTCACCAATAGATTTCAAATCATTTGTTCTACCAAATGGTACTATCAAATCAGGATTTTAGTGAAATTATGATTTTGCCCTTGAAGAGCATAAGGACTTTTTCATTTTAAAATTATTTGTATCCCTTCAATCTGCTTTGTAATCATCAAAATCAATCTAGGAGCAACAATCTCTCCCTTTTTGATGATGACAAAATATTTGAACAAAAATACTTATGTTAATGCATTAATTTCAAAAGAATCCATTATAGGTGTATATGCTTGAAAAGAGTATGATTCTTTTGGCATGTAATATAAATGCAAAAATAGTTTGTCCATTTTCTTAAAGATTTGAAAAGGGTATTAGATCATTCAGAGCAAGAGAAGATAAATAACTTTTGCAATGTATCAGAGCAAGAAAAATAATTTTTACAATGATATCAGAAAAGATTTTATAATGTATCGGAGCAAGAAAATTTTATAATATATCAGAGAAAATTTCACAGTGTATTAGAGCAAATGTCAGAGAAAATTTCACACTGTATCAGAGCAAATGTCAGAGAAAATTTCACACTGTATCAGAGCAAAAAAAATATATATCAGAGAAACTTTCTCACTGTATCAGATCAAATATTATAATTTATCAGAAAAACCTTCACACTGTATCGGATTAAATTTTATCATGTATCAGAGCAAGTTAAAAGAAATTGTAGGGTGTATCAGAGTAAAACAAATTTCTTAAGATGTATCAAGGTGAATAAAATTTTAAAAGATGTATCAGAGCAAGTTTGAATTTTGAAATATATCAGAGCATAAAAAATACTTATTTGCATTGTACTTATGATTTTGCTTTTGATGGATAACTTTTTGTTTAAGTTCTGTCTGATACCAAATTTCTCAAAGTTTTGTTTAATCTTTCAATCCTTGTTTTTGTTTAATTTCTCCAATATTTGTTTTAATCTCTCCAATATTTGTTTTAATCTCTCCAATCTTTGTTTTTGTTTAATTTTTTTTTTTTTTTTCATAATTTAGGGTTTTGCTTTTTGTCTAATTTCAATTTTTATTTTTGTTTAATTTCTCCCCCTTTTTGACATCATCAAACATAGTTAACTCTTCCTTTTCTTTTTCTGAAATATTCTTTAATTTCTTCCTCTTTAGAATTTTTTTTTTTTTTTTTTTTTTTTTTACAGATGTTTGCTCCCCCTTAATATAGCAATTATCAACAGCAAACAACAACAAGGAGAAGACAATATTTCAACAAGAAGAAAATATATAACCAAAATATGATCATTACAGAGAGGTAAAAATATAGGTAAAAGATGATTCTATTAATATCATAATTGTTTCAATACATAGTTCTTAAAAATAAAATTCAACCAGCTAATTGTCAATACATGGCCCCAAGGTATAGATCCTAGAACAAGATACTAACTTCTAGGACCTAGTAAAGATCAAGATAAGTCAATGATCGGAGTCATCAGATATAGGGTGAGGAGATGATGGATCAGAAGTGCGTCCTCTACCCCGTCTGCCTCTGCCACGAGTAGGAGAGCGAGATGAACTGGGTGGCTGAGAACGCTGAGATGCTAGGGACTGAACAGAAAGGGTGAGTCTAATAGAATCAAGTACGTTCAGTGCTCTGGAAACAGATTGAAGTAGAGCAGTGAACTGGGTGGTAGCATGCTCACTTGATCCTCGGATCTCTTTCCTTAGTAATTCATATCCACCTTCTAGTGCTCCTCTGAGCCTGCCAGCCTCTGCAGTGAGGTCTGTGACCTCAATAGTAGACTCCTGTGGCTGGGGATGGGCCAATGCAAGGACTTGCCCCTGCAAGTCAAGAACTCTGCCAGTCAGTCTCCAGACTGTGTCCTCAAGCTGCTGTATCCTGACGGACTGATCTGAAATCATCTGAAATACTGTGGAGATGTGGGGAGTAATGGTCTGATCAGAAGAGGTAGCTCCAGGTGCAAAAGAAGTACTACTCCACTGGCTAGACAGCAAAGAAGCCACACGCTGTGAAATATGCTCGATCTGATCATCAGCCAGTCTGAACTCTGAATGAGGTGCTCTGCTCTCTAGCTGATACACTGGTGTGGGCATCCTAGTAAACTCAGAAGGGCCAGCCTCAGTATCAGGAATGAACTGGGTATCTGGTGAAGCTGCCCTGAAATCATGTACGGGAGAAGATGGACCTTCTTCTTCTACTCTGCCTTCAGTTCTGTCTTCAGCTCTTTCCTCAGCTCTCTCCTCAGCTCTTTCTTCAGAGCCCTTGATCCAACCACCAACAGTCTTTGTAATTCCCATTCGGTGCAGGCTGTGTTGGTTGAAAGTGTCCACATGTGAGAGCTTGGTAGGTGTCTCCCCCTCACAGCTAACTCCAAACCTCCTGAATACTCTAGTAAGAGCCATACCATAAGGCAAGTGTGCCTTGGATCTGTTCAAAGTTTCTCTCATGGCCTCTATCATAAGTGTGGGGAGGTTTAGGGGGGTCTGAGTGATGACATGAAACATGACACATACATCTCTGCCAGACAGTAAGTCATGTCTACCACTCCGAGGAAAGAAGAGTTTTGTTACAATCTGATGCAGGACCTTCATCTCAATGGATAATAGCTTTGCTTCCAATTTGTTTAAATTTTTTGAAAAAGTTTCTCCTAAAATGATTCTGATCCCTTCTTCTTTAATTGGGAGTTTCATATATGAATATCCTTCACTAGGCAACTGAAGTATTTCTCCCAATATCCTAGAATCCAAGCATATGTCAATCCCCTTTACAGTTGAAGTCACTGACCCGTTTCCATAATTTAGGTTCTGGTAGAACTCTCTAACTAGATCAACATAGGTGACTTCCTTAAGAGAGCAATAAAGTTTCCATCCTTGATTTTTGATCTTGGTAGCAAAAGTAAAGCCTTCTTTCTCAAAGAACCGAAAATCTATGTTTTTCCCGGTTTCTACTTTTCTATCAGAAAGAGGATTTACACTGGGGCTTATTGAGGATTGAGAGGGACCTGGAGCAGGTACTGAAACTGGAGTGGAAATACTAGAAGACTGAGCATGCCTTTTCTTTCGGACAATTTCCTCAGACTCTCGGATTGATTTCCTTCTTTGGGGAAGTTTCATTTTTGGAGCCATATCCAATAAAGCAGCAGACAAGAAGACTTGAATTGAGAGGAGGGATCACAAGAGAGTAAAGAGAGATTTTGGAGGAGAAAAGAAGCAGATTTTGAATGAACGGTGAAGTTCTAGGGCACGTTCCACCTGCGCCGAGCAATGCGAGAAAGCACAGAAAATCCTTTTGAAGGAGGTGATTTTTGGTGGAGAGTAGGAGGGAGAATTGCCTCAGAATTGATCCTTGGATTTGGAGCAAAAAAGAGTTGGAAAGAACGGCTTTCAGAAGGAAGACGATGAGAAGATGAGTCGTCTCACGAACAGGGTTCCCGTTTAAAAACAATGAGCCCGTGGGAAGTTTGTGGGATTTACAAGTTTGCCATTGAGTCGACTCATGAGGGTCGACTCATGAAGTTCAGAAATTCAGGAAAAATGCAAATAAATTTCAGAAAAATTCGAAATTTTAGGAGAAGGAATTTTGCTCAATGATAAATTTTTAGAGTGATAAATCTAAGCTTTTGGGACCAGGATGGATGTTAAAAATTGAGCTCTAATCAATTCTTTGAAAATTGAGAAATTTTAGGCAAATGGATCTAGAATTCCTAGATTTCTCCTAATTTCATAGAATCTATCCTCACTAAGGGCCTTTGTAAAGATATCGGCTAATTTGATTTTCAGTGCAAACATATTCAAGAATTACATTTTTATTTTGAACATGTTCTCTTATAAAATGATGTCTTATTTCAATATGTTTGGATCTTGAGTGTTGTATTGGATTTTTAGATAGATTTATGGCACTTGTGTTGTCACATCTTATTGGTGTTTCATTAAGTTTGATTCCAAAATCTTCGAGTTGTTGCTTAATCCACAAGATTTGAGCACAACAACTTCCGGCTGCAATGTATTCGGCCTCAGCCGTAGACAGTGCCACCGAATTTTGTTTCTTGCTAAACCATGAGATTAGGTTTACTCCAAAAAATTGGCAAGTTCCACTTGTGCTTTTTCTATCTAATTTACATCCAGCAAAATCAGCATCAGAATATCCTAACAAATTAATTTGTGAGTTCTTAGAGTACCATAACCCTATAGTTTGTGTACCATTTAAGTATCTAAGGATTCTTTTAACAGCATTCAAATGAGATTCCTTAGGATTAGATTGATATCTTGCACATAAGCAAACACTAAACATGATATCAGGCCTACTTGCAGTTAAATACAATAATGAGCCAATTATACCTCTGTAGTATTTTAAGTCTACGCTTTTACCTTCATCATCCTTGTCAAGCTTACTTGAGGGACTCATTGGTGTGCCAATTGGTTTGCAGTTCTCCATTCCAAATCTTTTGAGTAGTTCCTTGGTGTACTTGCTTTGGGTGATGGAGATTCCCTCTTTTGATTGTTTGATTTGGAGTCCGAGGAAGAAGGTGAGTTCTCCCATCATGCTCATCTCAAACTCTCCCTGCATAAGCTTAGCAAAGTCTTGACAAAGGGATTCATTAGTAGACCCAAAAATTATGTCATCAACGTAAATTTGTATAATTAGCATATCATTTTGGTTTCTTTTAATAAATAGGGTTGTATCTACATTGCTTCTTGAGAAACCATTATTTAGTAGAAATTTGCTTAGCCTTTCATACCATGCTCTAGGTGCTTGTTTTAGACCATATAAAGCTTTATTTAATCTAAAGACATGATTGGGAAAAGCATGATTTTCAAATCCAGGGGGTTGTTCTACATATACTTCTTCAGAAATATATCCATTTAAAAATGCACTTTTAACATCCATTTGAAATAGTTTGAATTTCATAAAGCATAAGCAAGTAGAAGTCTAATGGCTTCTAATCTAGCAACAGGTGCAAAGGTTTCATCAAAATCAATTCCTTCTTCTTGATTATATCCCTTAGCAATCAGTCTTGCTTTATTTCTAATTACATTTCCATGCTCATCTAATTTGTTTCTAAAGACCCATTTTGTACCAATTATTGAATAATCTTTAGGTCTTTTCACTAAGGTCCAAACATTATTTCTTTCAAATTGATTAAGTTCTTCTTGCATAGCATTAATCCAGTTATGATCATTCTCAACTTCTTCAAAAGTTTTAGGTTCAAGTTGAGATACAAATGCACAATGATTAAGTACATCTCTAAGTGAAGAACGGGTTTTTACCCCATGCATAGGATCACCAATTATTAACTCCTTAGGGTGGTTGTGAACATACCTCCATTCCTTGGGTAAGTCATTTGTACCTTGAGGTTGTTCTTGAATTTCTTCACCTTTCTCATTTTGTTTGACTTCTTGATCCTTGTCTTCTGGAGTTGCTGAGTCTTTCAGAGTGATCTCCTTCATACCTTCTATTAGTGGATCTGCATCATCAACACCCTCATTCTTCCTTGAAGGAAGATCGTTTGATTCATCAAAGACAACATGTATGGACTCCTCAACTACTAAAGTTCTTTTGTTGAACACTCTAAATGCTTTACTAGTGGAGGAGTAACCTAGAAAGATTGCTTCATCTGATTTTGCATCAAATTTACCAAGTTTTTCTTTGCCATTATTTAATACAAAACATCGACAACCAAAAACATGAAAATATGCAATATTTGGTTTTCTTCCTTTCCAAAGTTCATAGGGGGTTTTCTTTAAAAATTATCTAATTAAAGCACGATTTAAAATGTAACATGCTGTGTTAATAGCTTCTGCCCAAAAATATCTTGGAAGGTTGCTTTCACAAAGCATGGTACGGGCAATTTCTTCTAAGATTCTGTTTTTCCTTTCTACTACCCCATTCTGTTGGGGTGTCCTAGGAGCAGAGAAGTTATGGCCAATTCCATTTTCATCACAAAAATTTTTAAAGTCATGATTTTCAAATTCTGTTCCATGATCACTTCTAATATTTTGAATTGAAAACTCTTTTTCATTAGTGACTTTTCGATGAAATTTAGTGAAAATTTGAAAAGTTTCATTTTTGTGAGTAAAACGAGAGTAATCATCAATTATTACAAATCCATATCGTTTTCCTCCTAGACTAGTGGTTCTAGTTGGTCCAAATAAATCCATATGTAAGAGCTCTAAAGGTCTAGAAGTTGAAATAGTGTTTTTGGATTTAAATGATACTCTAGTTTGTTTACCTAATTGGCATGCATCACAAATTCTATCCTTTTCAAAATTCAGTTTTGGCAAACCGAGAACTAAATCCTTTTTAATTAATTTTGAGAGAGAATGCATGCTAATGTGTGCAAGTCTACGATGCCACAGCCAACTAGTCTCATTTATTTTAGCACTTAAGGAAACTAGGCATTGCATGTCTAATTTAGTTAAATCATTCAAGTCTACCATATAAACATTGCCATGCCTATGTCCTATAAATTTAATTGCCATCGTCAATAGGACTCGTCACGATGCAAACAGATGATTCAAAACTTACTTTATACCCTTTATCACAGAATTGACTAATGCTAAGTAAGTTATGCTTTAAACCTTTAACTAATAAAACATTCTCAATGTATTTGGAGGGAGTGATACCAATGTTACCTATCCCGATGATCTTTCCTTTGCCATTATCTCCAAAGGTGACCATCCCTCCATCCTTAGCATCAAGCGTGATGAATCGTGATTCATCACCAGTCTTGTGTCTCGAGCATCCGCTGTCAAGATACCATTTCCTGTTTCCTTCTTGGGATGCTAGACACACCTGCAAGTAAAGGTCACGTTTCTGTCTTAGGTACCCAAGCTTTCTTAGGTCCTTTCAGGTTAGTCAGAATGGTTCCTTTTGGAACCCATATTTTCTTTGTGTTTGCATGTTTGTTAATAAGACATGTGTATGATTTATGTCCTATTCTTCCACATTTAAAACAAGTAATATTTGTAGACTTGTTACTTGAATAAATATCCTACAGAAATTTTTGTTTCTTTAGGGGTTTATAACCAAGTCCAGCCTTATCATATATAGCTTTCTGATTTTCAAGGATCATATTTAGTTTGTTTGAACTTAAGGTGAACTTATCTACTATAGATTTCAGCTTGTTCATTTCATCCTTTAAGTTTTGATTTTCTTGAATCAAGGTGAATTTTTCAATTGAAAGATTTTCAGCTTGTTTCACTAAGGACTGATTTTCCAATTTCAGCTCTTTGTTTTTCTTCCCTAGTTTCTTTAATTCATCAATTGAATCATAGAATGCTTCATGCAATTCTTCAAAAGTAAATTCACTAGTGGATTCAGAAGTTACCTCATTTTCATGTGCCATCAGGCACAGATTGGCTTGTTCTGTTGAGGTTTCCTCGTCGGAGCTTGAGTCATCACTCGCATTCCAGGTCGCCATCATTGCCTTCTTTTTGAACTTCTTTGGACCTTTCTTCAATTGTGGACATTCGGATCTGAAATGTCCTGGCTTCTTGCACTCGTAGCATATAGGGGGTTGATCTTTCTCTTTTTCTTTGCTTTGTTCCCCTTTTGTGAATTTCTTTCTCATCCTCTGTTTCCTTTTTCTTAGAAACTTCTTAAATTTTCGGGTGATGAGAGCCATCTCTTCATCCTGATCTTCATCTTCAGAGTCATCCATTTCATAATCAGGCGAAGTTGTGGATTTGAGGGCAACGGTTCTTTTCTTTTTGACTTCATCCTCTTGATGTTGCTTCATGATAAGTTCATGAGTCATCAAGGATCCAAGAAGCTCTTCTAGAGGTAGAGTGTTCAAGTCCTTTGCTTCTTGGATGGCAGTCACCTTGGCTTCCCAAGTTCTTGGCAGTGACCTGAGAATCTTTCTTACAAGTTCACTGTTAGTATAAGATTTGTCAAGACTCTTTAAACCATTGATTATATCAGTAAAATGAGTAAACATAGCAGTTATGGACTCATCATGCTCTATTTTGAACAATTCATATTTATGTACAAGCATGTTTATTTTAGACTCTTTTACTTGATTTGTTCCCTCATGGGTGACTTCTAACCTATTCCATATTTCTTTAGCAGATGCACAAGTAGAAATGCGATTAAATTCACTTGCATTTAGTGCACAATAAAGAACATTCATGGCTTTAGCATTTAATTGTGCCAATTTCTTGTCAACCTCATCCCATTCTTTCTCGGGTTTGGTTGACTCCTCACCATCTATAATCTTGGTGGGTGTGTGAGGACCATTCACTATGATACTCCACATATCATAGTCGAGTGCTTGTATGAAAATCTTCATCCAAGCTTTCCAATAGGTGTAATTAGACCCATTGAAAAGTGGAGGTCGGTTTGTTGATTGCCCCTCGGCTAGAGAAGTACCAACATGGGTTGCCATAGATCTTTGGCTCTTTGATTATTAGATCAAAGAAGGGCTAGAGCACCGGCTCTGATACCACTTGTTGCCCAGCTATGCAACCCAAGAGGGGGGGGGTGAATTGGGTTTCTAAAAATTTTAAGCCCAACAGATTACTTATGAAGATCAAAACAAAGACTTTAATTCAATATTAATTACCTAAAGCAGGAATGCAAGAATATAATAAAGAAATAAAGTGAAGAGATAAAGCACACCACAAACACAAGAATTTATAGTGGTTCGGTGCTAACCTTGCACCTACATCCACTCCCCAAGATCCTACTTGGGAATTTCAATCCACTATCCTTTGTATTCAACCCGAATACAAAACGTCGGAAACTCCGACACTAGCTATCTCAAGCTAGAACACTTGTTTTTCGGGTACAAGTAAACCCAAAACACTCCGATTTCAGGTTCGGATCAACCTTTCCTTGTTTTGGAAATCCTCCAAAAACAAGAACAAAAACTCACAAAGAGTTAGAAAATTTAGAGCACAAATTAATACAATAACAGCTCCTTTAAATGAGCGAATATAACAATAAAAGCTTTACTCAAATGAAGAACCTCTTTTTCGGAATTTCTCAAAGTGGATGAACGCTTGAATGCTTGAGAAGAGGTTGATTGTTGATTGAAGATCTCTTGAAAGCTTTGAACGATCTCTAGATCAAGGTTGAAACAATAGGCGTGAAAAATTCTCTCCTTGAAAGATCTTACTTTTCTCTTTCACAATCTCTCTGGTATATTGTGGATCCTCTCTCTTTTTCTTTTAGGATTTTTCGTTGATCTCAGGCTTTTTCTTGCAAATTTCGGATCCTTTCTTCTATTCTTCTCTCTCTTTCTCTGCTCCTCATCTCTTTTGATTTCACTTTTGATCCGCTATTTAATCTGCAATTTCTTTCACCATTTAAAGCATTTTGTAGCATTAGAAGCAAGAGAAAACAATTTAGGTAGATAAAGAGCCGTTAGAGGATTTTTAGGAAGCATAAATGGCAATTAAAATGGGCAAAAAAATAGCCGTTGCTGACATTTTCCGTCGCAGGGGTCGACTCATGAGTCAACTCATGCTTCAGGGGTCGACTCATGAGTCGACCTCTGTTGCAAAAACCAGAGAATGCTTTTCTGGAAATTCTTGGCTCAAATTAGCAGGGGTCGACTCATGAATCGACTCATGCCTTGTGGGTCGACTCATGAGTCGACTCACAGGTCGTGCCAAGCCAGAAAACTAGCGTGCCAAGGAGAATTTTTGCGTGCCAATCAGCTCACAGTGCCATGAGTTGACTCATGAGTCGACTCATGCACTTCAAACCTTCATAACTTCAAAAATATAAGTCCAAACACAATAAAATTTTCACCAATAGATTTCAAATCATTTGTTCTACCAAATGGTACTATCAAATCAGGATTTTAGTGAAATTATAATTTTGCCCTTGAAGAGCATAAGGACTTTTTCATTTTAAAATTATTTGTATCCCTTCAATCTGCTTTGTAATCATCAAAATCAATCTAGGAGCAACAAACTTTTACTTTTCGGAGATGCACCGTGATCTACGGGTACGGGGCATGCCGAGGAAAGAAGAGTTGTTTACCTAGTACTTTCCAGAGACGTGCCGTGATCTACGGGTACGGGGCGTACCGAAAAAAGATAGGTATTTTTCCTAAGATTAATCGCATCTATTTAATTAAAAAAAGAGATACAACTCTGCTAGTACAAAATTAATTCAAAACTCCTGAGTTCTTTATTTTTTAATTACATCAATTTTAAGATAATTTATTTTCTAAATAAAAAATAATGCTTCTTTCTTTTATTTTGTAATCTCAACTTAGCCCAAGGTCCTTGAGGATACGATCTTGACTCATCCTACCTACGTAGTGAGTAGAGTTATTTTTGGTGCTATCAACGACTACGCATCAAATTTTGGCACCGTTGCCGGGGATCTTGGCACGGTTGAATTAAAAAATTAAATTTTTTTTTAAAAAAAAAAATACTTTTCAATTTTTATTTCTCGCTTTAAATTTTTTTTCAGTGCTTTCTAGCTAGATAATCTTATTTGCATAATTACATAATTACCTTGCATAACTAATTTACTACTTTTTAATCTTATGAATTTTTTTGCTTAGAATAATTTGCTACTTTTTATAGCCTAGTGATTTATTGCTTTTTAGACTTAATCACTTAAACTTATTTTCTTGCAAAACTAAAAAAAATAAAAAAATAAAAAAAATATATATAAAAAGATAAAACTATAAACCTTTAAAAAAAAAAAAAAGAGAAGCCACTGACATTTCATAACACTTAACTAAAATAGCGTAACCCAAAATATAAAAATTTCTAACTTGATTAGACACCTTATTTTTTTTTTGCATCTCATCTCCATAATTAAGTTTAAGGGCACAACCCATTAACTAAGATAAGGTGGGGATTTGATCACCCTTCCTTGGCCCACAAATCACCCCCTTGCATTTGCATAACCAAGACCTTAATCTAAAATCAACTAGACGTCAGCCCTAGAAATTTTGAGCTCAATAGGATAAGAAAGCTCTAGAGTTGAACCGAGTGCGGATTGGTTAATTGCTTGGTGTCTAAGGCAAGTGGTTAAAGAAAGTGGTTTTCAATTGGTTCCGTTGACTGACCTGGCCAACTTAGTTGGTGTCTAAGGAAAGCAACGAGCAGGGAACCTCCCACATCTTATGCTTATCTGACCGAGTCAGTTAGTCAGTCTTGAGCTTGGAGTGCTCAAAGACGGTCTCGGAAGTTAGGAGCTATCTAGATCTAAGTTAACCTTAGGATAGAGAGTCTATGCTTGTTTAAGTTGATTGCAATTAACATCTAAACATTAACTAATTTCTCCCTTTTTATAGATTTAAGATTCTTAGGTTCTTCTCTTTAGATTTTCTTCATTCTTTTCTCACTTTATTATAAAATATATATTATAAAAAGAAAAATTTTTTGTGTTTGCTCTACAGTATAATTGTAAGGTGTATGCTTGGTCGTAGATCGTTATGACCAAAAATCCAACCTTTTGATCCAGAAATAGAAAGAACCTTTAGAGCCAACAGACATAAAAATATGAATCAAAATCAGGAGAATGATCCACCCAAGCAACTGAAGGAGTACTTTACTCCTTCCACATATACCTACTCTCCTTGTATTCAAGTGCCCCCTGTGGAGGCCACTCAATATGAAATTAAGTCCAGTATAATCCAAATGTTACCTTCATTTTATGGACTTAGTAATGAGGACCCTTATAAACATCTTGAAGAATTTCTTGAGATATGTTCAACTGTCAAAATTCACAACTTCTCCGATGATGCTCTTAGGTTAAAATTATTCCCTTTCTCACTTAAAGACAAAGCCAAATACTGGCTACATACTTTGGATTCTATGACTATATCAACCTGGGACCGGTTGCAAGGAAAGTTTCTCAAGAAATATTTTTTCATAGGAAAAACTAATCAAATAAGGAAAGCCATAACTAGTTTTTCCCAATTAGATGGAGAAATATTTCATAAAACATGGGAGAGATTAAAGGACCTTATTAGAAAATATCCCCACCATGCTGTACCCAAGTGGCAGTTAATCCAATATTTTTATGATGGGCTATCTGAAAGACATCGACAAATGGTCGATGCATCATGCGGTGGGACATTCATGCTGAAAAGTGAAGATGAGGCATGGCAACTGTTTGAAATTTTAAGTAAAAATTCATTACATCATATGTCTGCCTCTATTAGAGATAAACCCATGTTAAACCCAAAGAGAAGTGGAATATATGAAGTAGGAAATGTCATAGATATCCATCATAAGGTAGATGAATTGTCCTAAAAGTTAGATCGATTATTAAGTATAGGACAGTCACCTTCTCCATCCCGTCAGATACAAGATATATGTGCATTGTGTTCGAGCCCCACTCATTGTGTGAATGATTGTTCGGTTGCACCACAATTTCATGAACATGTACAAGAACAAGTCCATCAACCCAAACTACTCATAGATCAGGGAACAACCCCTATTCTAGTACGTACAATCCGGGCTGGAGAAACCATCCAAATTTTTCCTGGAGACTACAACCAATGGTTGACCCTGCCGCACCTCGACCTCAATATCAGGACCCAACATATAGGCATGGACCATACCATCAATTTTAAAATACTCCTCAACCATCTACTACTGGTCACAGCTCAGCTTTTGAGAAAAAAGTTCTGAAAGCACTAGAACGATTAAAAGTCAACACTCAGATCCTTAACTCCCACACACAATCCATTGCTAAGTTAGAGACCCAAATAGGTCAACTAGCGACTGCATTCAGTAGGAGGAAAGGAGGAAAATTACCTAGCCAACCCGAGAGCAACCCAAGAGGGCAATTTGTGATTGAGAGTTCTAATACCCCAGAAGCTTTTTCTGAACATGCCAAATCAATCATGACTCTGAGAAGTGGGAAGGTCATTGAACACACTAGTAAAACCAATGAGACCGACCCTAAACCTCTAACCGAATCCAAATCACTCAAGAACAAGGAGGACCTGAAAATAGAGAAGGAACCAACTGCACCGGAATCATCTTACTTGCCTAATGCCCCATTTTCGGATGCCCTGAAAGCCCCTATTCCTGTAGATAAGAAGGGAGGAAAACTTGATGAGATGTTAGAATTGTTTAAACAAGTCCAAATTAATCTTCCCCTTCTAGACGCAATCAAACAGATCCCTGCTTATGCCAAATTTTTGAAGGATTTGTACACCCAAAAATGTAAATCTAGATCACAAATCCCAAAGAAAGTATGTCTCACTAAACATGCTAGTTCTGTCTTTCAGCATGCCACTCCTCCAAAGCTTAAGGACCCAGGAGCCCCCATCATTTCCTGTGTTATAGGAGATTATCACATTGAAAAAGCTCTTCTGGATTTAGGGGCAAGTGTGAATCTTTTACCTAGTTTGGTGTATGAACTTTTTGGATTCGAAGAACTGAAACCCACATCAGTCACACTGCAGTTAGCCGACAGATCAATTAAGGAACCACGTGGAATGCTTGAGGATGTCTTGGTCAAGGTAGATGAGTTTTATTTTTCAGTTGATTTTCTGGTTCTCGATATGGAATTAAGTGGCAACCCCAGACAAATTCCCATTATCTTAGGACGACCCTTCCTAGCTACGGCAAATACATGCATTAATTGTAGGACAGGAGTCATGGATGTATCATTTGGGAATAAGAAACTGAGACTGAATGTGTTTGGTGCTTCCCAAGGACCATCAATGGATAGTTGCTTCGAAGTAGATACACTAGAAGATATTATAGAAGATGCAACACCCATAATTCTAGCACCTGACCCCTTAGATACTTGCTTGGCTCACTTTGGAGTGTATGACTTTAAGGGATATATGAAAGAAGTTAACACATTGTTGGATACACCACACGATAAAACCACTCCTCCATGGACAATCAAGTATGAGCCATTGCCCACCTTTTGTTGGTTTTATTGCATATGACGTCTGGCTGAAGACGTAAAACTTAGCGCTTTTTAGGAGGCAACCCAAATTTCTTCTATTTTGTTTTAACTGATCATCATTTTTTTTTAAGAATAAAGGACCGCTCTGTATGGAAGAGTCTGTCAATAAACTTGACGTCTGGCTGAAGATGTAAAACTTAGTGCTTGTTGGGAGGTAACCCAACAATTTCATATTTTTCTTACTTTACTGCAGCTACAGGAATTTAGAACAAGAGCCTATTAATCAATGAAGCTATCTTCAACTTCCGAAGCAAAATTATCCCTGGTGCACTCTCTCCTTTTATTTTCTTTACTTTCCTACTCCATTGAGGACAATGTAGATTAAGTTGGGGGGGGAGGAAATTAATCAAATCCTCGAGTATGGTCAGAAATAATTAGTTTTGTGTATCCAAATTTTATTTTGATTAAGAGTCAATTAGGCATCCTAAACAATGAATGATTAATGGTCAAGATAATTTTAGAGATACTGAGGAATAAATTATTAAGAAAACCCAATGAATAGTAGGGTTTAGACTAGATCAAATTTTAGGAGTGATTCTACAACCCTCTTCTTACTGATCTCAATAAAGAATCTGCTTCATGAGAGATTGGGTAGAAAGGTCGAGGTATGCAAAAATTCTCCTTAAAATATACTTTTTATTTAAAAAAAAAATATTGGTTTCCTACTGAGTAACCGGGCCCTTTCGCCTAAGTAAGCGTTGTGGTTCGCGTAAAAAGGTAGGCAATGTTAAAAAAAAAAAAAAAATGTAAGGGGACTAAATTGCAAGAAGATAATAAACCTCTTTCCCATTAAGTTAGAGGATTTAAAGAGTAAAGTGGGGAGTTGGTGAAAGAAAAGCTCTTGAAATTTTTTTAGTTAATACTCAGCCACTAATTGGGTCAAATTGATAATCCAATGAAATATCTCTTTAATGGTCTGACCAAGTATCATCTACCTTTTAGGATGCCTAACCTAATTTTGATCCAAGACCGAGTCGATACACAATGCTGATATATCTATTTTACTCGAGGACGAGCAAAATTCAAGTTAGAGGCTGTGATAAACACTTAATTTAAGTCATTTAAAGCAAAAAATTATATTTAATTTATTTTATTTATTAAAAATTTGATGCTTCTTTTTATATTTTATAGGAAAGATGATCGTCGATACAAAGAGTCCGATTCATAGATCAAAAAGACTCAAGTTTGAAGAAATTTAGACTTAAAATAAAATTAAAATAAAAGAAAGACGCATCCGGTATTATAGAAAATGAAGATACTATGCAAGAAATCCAAAAAGGATGTAGATGTCATTGTGAAGAAACAAAAGTTTCTTTTTGGAAATGGAATAAAAAAGGGTAGCGTGAAGTTGTTCCTGGGCACGCGCATGAGCGGCGCGGACGCACAGCGGGTGAGCGCACGGGCGAGTGTGCGGCATGAGCGCGGGCGGATGCGAGCAGGCGCATGCACAGCGGGCACGATAGCGGGCACGCGGGACGGTGGGTTCGCGGGGAGAATTTGGCATGGCAGACACAGCGACGAGCAAATTAAAGGAAAAAATTTTTATTTGGAAATGCTTCAAGTGAAAAAATTTATATTTTCTTCATCTGTTTGTGATCTTTTCATCTCATCCATCCATTTTTTAGTCATTAGTATTTTCTTTAGTCCCACATCGGAAATCTATGTAAAACTTCTCCTTCCTAACACCTATAAAAAGACTTTTGTACTCCCATTGGAAGGGGGAGCCCAGAAATTCTTCTAGAACCTTGCATAGAGGAATAGAAAGGGACTACTTCATGAGCAGCTAGGCTAGCAGTCTCGGGAGTGGAGAAAAAATTTTGTAACGACACAAAGATGGTTTATTGTTCTAAACTTTTCTGCATTTCTTTATATGCAATAAAGATTATCTTTTTATTTAAATCATCATGAGTTCTTTATTTGCTCTCTTTCATATGCTTTTATTTATGCTTTATTGTTAGATTAATATTAGGAACAACTTTTACTTTCCGGAGATGCACCGTGATCTACGGGTATGGGGCGTGCCGAGGAAAGAAGAGTTGTTTACCTAGTACTTTCCGGAGATGCATCGTGATCTACGGGTACGGGGCGTGCTGAGGAAAGATAGATATTTTTTCTAAGATTAATCGCATCTATTTAATTAAAAAAAGAGATACAACTCTGCTAGTGCAAAATTAATTTAAAACTCCTGAGTTCTTTATTTTCTAATTACATCAATTTTAAGATAATTTATTTTCTAAATCAAAAACAACGCTTCTTTCTTTTATTTTGCAATCTCAACTTAGCCCAAGGTCCCTGAGGATACGATCTCGACTCATCCTACCTACGTAGTGAGTAGAGTTATTTTTGGTGCTATCAACGACTATGCATCACTTCACAAACGACCTATCGAGATATGGGTATGTCTATTTAATGAAGCATAAATCGGAGTCATTTGAAATGTTCAAACTATTTCGAAATGAGGTAGAAAAACAAATTGAAAAGTGTATTAAAACTCTTCGATCTGATCGAGGAGGTGAATACCTTTCCAATAATTTTCTGACATATCTTGGAGAGAATGGGATTCTCTCTCAGTGGACTCCTCCTGGAACACCACAACATAATGGTGTATCTGAAAGGAGGAATCGGACCTTGTTGGATATGGTTCGATCCATTATGGGGTTTGCTGGTCTGCCTCTGGAGATATGCGCTCGAATCAGCTTGTTACCTTCTAAATAGAGTTTCGAGTAAGTCTGTAACCAAAACGCCATATGAGATATGGATAGAACGTAAGCTAGTACTCTCGCACCTTAGGGTTTGGGGTTGTCCGGCTTATGTTAAATGTTTAATTACGGACAAGCTTGGACCTAGGTCTGACAAGTATAATTTTATAGGGTACCCAAAAGAGATCAAAGGGTATTACTTCTACCTAGCTGATGAGCAAAAAGTATTTGTTAGCCTTAAGGCAATCTTTTTAAAAAAAGAGTTCCTTGGTGAAGGGACTGTTGCCTCTAAGATCGAACTTGACGAAGTTCGACAGGTGGAAAAACCGACACAAGTTGTTGAACCTGAACCGGATTTGGTTAGATCAGATCTAGAGCCCATTGTTCAAGCACCCTTAAGGCGATCTGGTAGAGTACCACGTCAACCGGACAGATACTATGATTTCTTGGTCCAAGACGGCGATCCTATTAAACTTGATGAAAACGATGAGGATCCGATCACCTACATGGATGCAATGCAGAGACCCGACTCTGAGAAATGGCTGGAGGCCATGAAATCCGAAATGGAGTCCATGAAGGTCAACGATGTGTGGACATTGGTTGACCCACCCGAAGGAGTAAAACCCATAGGGTGTAAGTGGGTCTTCAAGAGGAAGAGAGGCGCAGACAGAAAGGTGGAAACCTATAAAGCCCGTCTGGTTGTCAAGGGATATCGTCAACGTTATGGTATAGACTATGACGAGACGTTTTCTCCTGTGGCAACGCTCAAATCCATTCGGATTATGCTTGCAATAGCTGCTTATCTGGACTATAAAATCTGGCAGATGGATGTGAAGACAGCTTTCCTAAATGGAGAGATGGATGAAGAGGTGTATATGATACAACCTGAAGGATTTACATCCACGGATAAGTCTAAGGTGTGCAGGCTACAAAGGTCTATTTATGGACTTAAGCAGGCATCATTGAGTTGGAACATACGTTTTGATAAGACGATCCAGACGTATGGCTTCATTAAGAACAGAGAAGAGCCCTGCATTTATAAGTGGGCTAGTGGTCCAGTAGTAGTATTTCTTGTATTGTATATGGATGACATTCTCTTAATCGAAAATGATGTCCCTGCATTACAGGGAATAAAGATTTGGCTGTCGTCACAGTTCTCCATGAAGGATCTTGAAGAAGCTTCCTACATCCTAGGGATGAGGATCTATAGGGATAGATCTAAAAGGTTGCTTGGTTTATCTCAGTCCATGTACATTGATACTATGCTGAAGAGATTCAGCATGGAGAATTTCAAGAAAGGCTATCTTCCCATAGGCCATAAAATTTTTCTCTCGAAGAGGGATTGTCCGACAACACCTCAAGAGAGAGAGCGTATGGGTAAGATTCCATATGCTTCGGCAGTGGGATCTATCATGTACGCCATGACATATACACGATCAGATGTGGCATACTCACTAGGGGTAGTGAGTAGATACCAATCTGATCCAGAGGAGAATCACTAGAAGATTGTTAAAACCATCTTGAAGTATTTAAGAAATACTAAGGACCAGTGGCTTGTTTATGGTGAATCGAATTTGAGACTTATAGGGTTTACAAACTCTAGTTTCCAGTCTGATCACGATGACAGCAAAAGTGTGTCGGGATTTATTTTTACCCTTAATGGTGGGGCTATCTGCTGGAAAAATTTCAAGCAACACATAGTGGCTGATTCAGTTTGCGAGATGGAGTATGTCGCTGCATCAGATGCTGCCAAAGAAGTGGTGTGGCTAAGAAAATTCATCACCAAGCTCGGAGTAGCACCCTCCCTTGTTGGTCCAGTTCTGCTCTACTGTGACAGCTCTGGAGCCATTGCTCAGGCAAAAGAACCAAAGGCACACCAGCGGACGAAGCATTATTATGCACCGCTACCATCTCATTCGAAAAATTATGGATCGAGGTGACGTCAATCTTCAAAAGATCGATGAAAAGGAGAACCTGGCTGACCCATTCACTAAAACCATTACGGTGAAGGAGTTCGACAACTACAAGTCGAAAATGGGTATTAGATACTGCACCGATTGGCTTTAGGCCAAGTGGGAGATTGTTGGAAATAGTGTCCCAAAGCCAATCGTCAGCTTGTTGATGGTTGTGCTCATTTTTGTATTTGTACATGAATTATGAATTAATAAAAATTATTTTGACATTTTTCATCACAAAATGTTTCATCTTCTAATGAACTCCTATGTTGTGGTGAAGTCCTTAGGACTATTTAGACTCGACAAAGGAGGATTTGTCGTTTAGTCCTTAAATCTGCTCGCGACCAAATGATACATTGTTACCAAGAACGACAATATTTATCAAGCATAGGTCGTTGTGTGCCATATAGGTTGGTTGTCCTCTTAACCAATGAGTGTGGAGACACTGGTATGGCATACAGGTGAGATGTAAGGGTACATCTGCACTGAACGTGACTGACTCCGGAGCTATTTCTGCTGTCAAGATTTGCTTCGATGGAATATGGGTATAAATATCCCTCCGACCTGAGACCGCCACGGTGACTTGCAAGCAACTCACTGCACTTAGGCACTGGACTACCTGAATTTTTAATTCAGTGACGGAAGGCTGCTGGGTGTAGTCAAGTACTTGACTTGTCGGTGCGTGTGTCAAGATGGGATTGACCACTCCAGTTTAGGAGCTGTGTACAGTCATGTTTCAATTTAGCAAAACTTTGGCCAGGGTAGTCCTTGTGAGGAGTCACAGGACTGTTTGAGTTGAGCACGATTCGGATGATCTGATCAGGGTTGACAGTTTAACCCTGAGTCGTCCTAAACACAGGGATCAAAAGGATGAATTATACAGTAACCATATTCATGTAGGTTCTGAGTGTTGCGATTGTGACTCTTCGATCTATCCGAACGTCGGGTACCATTGCTAGATGGTCACTTCGATTAGTACAGAAATTGGTTCCTGTGCTACCGGCTTAGGTTCGAACCTGCGGGGTCACACACATTAGAGGTTCCTATCTGATCTGATGGCTGATGTAGAATCCTACATGTTTGAGACTCAGTGATCGAGAATCAGGATTCTCTAATCATGAGTTCCACACATTATGGGTACCGGGGTCAAGAGTCCCACTGGTTGGGACTTTTCGATCAGGGTTACATATCGATGAATTCTGTTGTCCGATTGCCCATCGAATTTGGACTCAGTATTTGTAAGAGGTTTAATTAGTGATTTGATCACTAATTAACTCAATTTGATTGAGTAATTATTTTTGGATCAAGTCCAATTGAATTGGATTCAGTTGGGTTTGACCCGATTAGGTTAAGAGTTGACCTAATCGTCAAGATGGTTTGGTCCCTGATTTGATCAGGGGTTGGAATTAGTCAATTCCTGATTTGATTAAGATTTTATTGAGCCTAATTAAGCCTAATTAAGTTGGGTTTAAATTAGTCTAATTGGACCTAACTTATTTGGTTCAATTAGGTTAGTTTAAATAATGAAACCACCTTGACCCAATCTCCATGCGCCATCTCACTTCCGTTGCACCCATTTGTATTCATGAGAAAGAACTTCTCATGAATTATTTTCTCATGCCAAACCCTCTCCACGCCCCACTTTAATGTGCCATATGAATGGATAAGGATGATTGGTTGGCCATTCAAATTCAAAATAAAGTTTGAATTTGAATGGGCAATCAATCTTTGCACCTTATCCCTTTTTTTACGCCCCATTTATTACATGAGAAAAGGTTTCTCATGAAATCCTCCATGCATAATTTAAGCCATGCCTCACACCTTTAGTGGATAAAGGATGAGTTGGTGTTCATTTGAATTCAAAATTTGATTTGAATTCAAATGTGCAATTACTCATCTTTATCCTTTCTTTTGGATAAGACGTTTGATGTTGTTATAAAAAGAGGAGAAGAGTGGGGCATGCAAGAAGAAGATTTTTGAAGAAAAATTCTGGGGCATGAGAACTCTTGTGCATGAGAAGGAAGTCAATATCCTTTCAAGAGAAAAAGAAAGAAAAGAAAGAAAAATGGGTGCAAGATTTTCGGTGAGTTCCCTAGAGTTTTAGCTTGGGGTTCGAGAAGTGAGAAAGTGAGCTACGAGTGTCATGAGCCCACAAAATCTCAGAAAGATCTTCAACATCCTCTCAAGCACGTCTGTTGATGATTTGAAGCATCTAAAGAATCGACAGACATCGATCGAAGGAGTTCGATCAGCATCGGCCGTCAAAAGGGCTCTACAACGAGCTAGCACTCGTGAGGAGTCGATCAGACTGGGAGCTTCGTGTGGATGATCCGCAGAGGCCAGACACGCTGTGTGGCTGCATCGCGACAATCAGACTCTCCCGACGGTGATCAGATTGCGGTGATCTACTACCCGTACAAAGGTATTGTGTTCTGAACACATTATAGTAAAATATTTACTGTTCGAATTTGAATTTCAAATTTAAATGAATGCATGCTATATATCATATTTAGATCTTAGTATAGGATAAATTTATGTTAATTAATTAGATTAATTAATAATTTCTATTGTAAAATCATGATTTTGAAAAAGTTTTAAAATTACCATTTTACCCCTGCACTGAATTTTCCCATATGTGGAGATACTGGTATGGCATACAGGTGAGATGTAAGGGTACATCATCATTGAACATGACCAACTCCAGAGCATTCTACTGTTGAGAATGTCTCTGATGAGATATAGGTATAAGTGTCCCTTAGACCTGAGATCATCTCAGTGACTTACAAGTAACTCACTGTGCTTTGGTACTGGACTAACTGAATTTTTAATCTAATAATGGAAGGCTTCTGGATACAGTCAAGTACTTGCGAAGTCAGAGTGTGATCGAGATGGGATTGACCACTCCAAGAGTTGGAGAAAAATGAGTCGCTATATTTTAATTTAGCAAAACCATGGCCAGGATAATCCATCAGATGGATTTGATATTTTAAAATACAATGTGGACAACCTGATCAGAGTTGACAGTAGAACTCTGAGGTGTCCTATGATCATTTTGATCAAGGGGATGAATTATATGGAAACTATATCCGTATGGATTCTACGGATGTTGTTCTATACATTCGACCTATCTGACCGTCGGGTATCATTGCTAGATGATCACTTCGATTGATATAAAAATTTATTTCTGTGCTATCGACTTAGGTTCGGATATATGAGGTCACACACATTAGGGTTCACGATCCGATCGGATGGTTGATCAATGATTAAAAATCATTCTAGGGTTAAACGATCAATACGATTGATATTTAACCTAGTGTAAGTATTGCAGGAGGATCGATTAGCAATTTGATTGCTAATTTGATTAAGCCAATGGGCTGAGATTAAGTCTAATTGAATATGATTTAATTAGATTTAGTTTGGGCTTGATTGGATCAAGTCCAATTAGTTTATTGGATAAGCCAAGTGCAAGAAAAAACTAGTCCTAGTTTAATTAGGACTTGGGTCAACCTAATTTCTAATTTGATTAAAAAATTAAAAAAGATTTAAATCTAATTTAATCTGATTAAATTAGATTTTTAATTGGGTTAAGATCTATTTTAATTAGGTTGATCTAATTTTGGTTTGATTTGATTTAAGAAACTAAATTGAAACAAGTCATAAGATAGAATCCTAGTAAGACTAGGATTCTATCTTGTGCCACATAAGCCCCCCACGCCCTCTCTCTTATTCCATGCCAATTCTCTCTTATTTTGTGTGACAAAAATCCTCTCCCAGGTCTTCACCATGCCCAAAAGGTTTTCTCTCTTCTTTCTTACATGGAAGATGGTTGTGGATCAAATCAAAATAGGAATAAGTTTGGATTTCAAATTTTTATGAGATAGAGTTTTAGAAATCCAAAACTCTTTCCTTTTTGCTCCGATTTTTTTCAATTTTTTTTTGAGATTTTTATGGCTTTTATGGCACTTGATAGGCATCCTTTGCTGTTGGTCTATGCACAAAAAGGAGGGGGCACCCAAGAGTTGGGCACCCCTTATCTTGCCATGTTTGGATAAACCTTGACTAGGTATTTGACCTAGACAAGGACTCCATCATATCTTTCTATATAAAATAAATTTTTTTATAAAATTTTCATGAAAAATTGATCAAAGAGAGACCTTTGGGGCATCTAAAAATTAGAGAGAGAAGGTTAGGGCATAGAGATATAACAGACACAAGATAGGATGTCTAGAGAGAGCAAAGAGAAGAAGAAGAGGGTCTTCTTCTAGGGTTGTTGTGTTCATGTCTTTCCTTCCTCCATCTTGAGTTTTTTGAGAGCATCTCAGATCTGAAACTCCTCCTCCTACTTCTCATCTTTGAAAGAGTCCAAATCAAGAAGAAGGAGGCACTTGATCAACCATCGAAGAAGAATCAGCGCAATACTAGCATACTATGCTGATTTTCTGGAGCAGGACTTCTGATCGAGATTCGTGAGCTCATGTGGATAACTCCTAGAGATCGGATGCATGTGCGGCTCACAACATCATCCTCAAGCTCAGATCAGCAAGGTTAGAACGTCTAACTTGCGAGGTAATAGATCTGATATATTGTTTATTACATACATTAGATATAGCATAGAAACATGTTGATATGATCAATATGTAGTTCATTCTCTATATATTTTAATTTTTAATTTAATACCATGTAATAATCATGTAATTGAAGGAAAAACTACCTTTTTCTTTGTAGGATCTTCCAGATCTAATGAGATCTGGGACAGAATATTTAAAATAAAAAAAATTATCCTACTTTATTTTAGATCTAAGGTCTATTAGATCTGATTCTTATTATCTGATATTTAATCTAAAATTAAATCTAAAACTTGAGGATTAGAGAAATACCTCTAAGGTAACTAAATTACCCTGTAGATGATTGCAGCAATGCCCGAGGTTCAAAAATAGCCACGCAGTCGTCTGGCCTCTACCGGTATCCACTTGAGTAGGATCTGGATCATCTTCTCCTTATGAATCTCTGCTCCAAAAATTAGATCTGGAAGATCTTCAAAAGATCTTCTGAAGCTGGAGCAGCAGCTTCTCGACAAATCTCTGCAGCCTTCAGATCAGGGAGCCACCATGCCTTGCACAAGCACCAGATGGATGCCCAACTTCTTGGACGTGAAGAGGGGAGAGAGAAGACCAGAGGGGATGTGAAGAAGTGGAGAGATATTAGGCTTTTGCTGGGGATTGAGCAGATCCTCTAAACCCTAGGCACAGACAGGGTTTAAATAGACCCTACTGTGCCATGCAGTGCCACATCATTTGATCAATCAAAAAATTCTAATTAATTTTGAAAAAATTTTGATTGGTGGAGTGATGTTATTTGATTATATCAGATAAGAACCCCACCAAACCCTCCTACTATTGGCGCCAACACTGGATAAACACAGTGAGATTGGCGCCCAACAGTTTGAGTCGATCAAGGCATAGAGTCCTCATCTCATTGGACTCTATCCTTATCCACTTGGGGCACACACCCAATCTGATCTTGGCACCCACTTTGAGGCCTAATTTAGCAGGTGGACACTCCACAAAAACTCTCCAATGACCTCTTGCCAAGTGGCCTTCTGTTTAAGATCCATAAGCCAACGTTTGACCGATGTCCTAAAATGAAAATGGTAGGTAACAGAAATTGGCAGGTATTGTCTTAAATTCATCTCATGAATTAAGACAAGACTTTTTTGAGCTAGACTAGCTCCAGTCAGACTAAGAGAAATCTTCTCAAGGTTCTCTAGGTGAGTCAAATCACATTTGGCTCAGTTGAGATGAAAAAGATTGCACGAGGAGAAAGTTAGGCTCAATCGTGTGCTAGCACGATTTTTTTGAACCTAATTGGATCTAATCCAAATCAATCGAACTGGGCTAGCTCAATTGATGACATCCAGACCCTAACTCTTGTTTGTGTGATCCAGTTAGGTTCATTTTTGTATGGTAATAAGACATGTCCTGATCTCATCATCGACATCATCGAAACTCCTTTCGATGGACCAAAACTCTTCTGATTCAGACAATTAGAATGATCGATCATCAAGATCATTCTAATTGCTCCCAAAATCTATTAGTGACACCTAACAGTATATGGTGGCAACCCATTAGAAATAAAGATGAACCTCTCGGTGCAGCTACCTGTGTGATTGAGTTCCTCTATCATGAGTCCCAACTGAATTAGGGTTAAGGTGAACTCGTCAAACCCAACATTAGTCATATGAATCAATCGATCAATCTTAGTCCGATGTGAAACCCCAATGAAAAACTCTTTTTCATCATTTCACTCTGTCAAGGCCATGGGCTTAAGGACTCGATCTTTCGATCATCATAGGACTACTCCTCTCATCTACCGAGGTTGATAGATCCCATCTTGGTGCAATCTGGTTCCTATAATGAATATGCTACAATCAACATACACCTCAGGGTTCCGAATAGTTAGGAGATCGAGTTATAGTATAGTCAAACTATAACACACTCAAGGTGAACTGTCGATGCATCTCAGGTCAAAAAACTAGACACACAGCTGCAGCATCGAGCTAGTCATCGATGAGAAGGTAGACTTCCTTATGACTGTTCGAGGTGGTCACACTCAGTACTCTTGTTCTCAATGAATACTTGTACTCTCGCTCTGGTATCTCCACATCGTAGACTCAAGACATATCTACCCTAAGAAAGCGATCGTACACCAACCTTCCCGATCGATCACCATCCTCGTGATGATCTTATGGTCAGGAGCTGTTTATGAGTTAGTTATGTAAATTCATGCCTTAAATTTTCAACTCTTGAAAATATGAATTAACATTCCTACTAATTCAAAGGATGTATCACAGACATAATGTACACAATGTGATAGTAGAATAACCCTTTTATTCATTTATAGTCAAAATTACAAATTTGCTCTTATATTTGTACAGGAATGTGTCAGTCAATCTGGCATCTAGGGCACACATCTAACAAACTTTCACTTGACCTAATGTCAATTGGCTACATATCTAAGTCCCATCTTTTCAAGGTGGGCTTCGATCTTCTGCTGGCCTAATGGCTTTGTCAGTGGGTCTGCCACATTGTCTGTGGAGTCGACTCTCTTAACCTTGACATAACCATTTTCAAGGTAATCACGGATCAGATGGAATCGTCGCTCGATATGCTTGGACTTCTGATTAGACTTTGGCTCCTTAGCTAGGGCTATGGCATCATTATTGTCGCAGTAAAGAGGGATGGCATCCGATGACATCACTCCAAGCTCTACAGTAAATTTTTTATACCAGAATGCCTCCTTCGCATCTTTCGATGCAGCAATATACTCTGCCTCCATGGTGGAATCAGCAATCACCGTCTGCTTGAAACTCTTCCAACTGACCGCACCACCATTGCAAATGAACAGACTCCCAGATGTCGACTTTCCATCATCTATATCATGAAAGGGGGGAAACTGCTTTTTCTCATTGGATCTTTCGGATTTCATCAAATCTGGGGCAGAATAATTTTTAAAAAATTTATCCTACATATTTCAGATCTAATTCTCTAGATCTAATTTTATTATATGATATTTAAAATCTAAAATTAAATCTAAATCTATGATGAAAGAAGAAGTACCTCAAGGGTAATCTGATTACCCTATAGATGATCTCTGCACACCGAGGTTCTGATGTAGCCACGCAAGCGCCTGGCCTCTACCGATATCCACTTAGGCAAGATCTAGAACATCTTCTCCTCGTAAATCTATGCTCCAAAAATTAGATCTTTATCTGATTTGAAAGTACTTTAGAACTCCTTCTGAAGTTAGAGCAGTAGCCTGTCGAAGATGTCTTGCAGCCTTCTGTTCCAGGTGTCACCACGCCTTGGATCTTTGCCAGATGGATGTCCAACTCTTTGGACATGAAGAGGGGAGGAAGGAGAGTAGGGAGGATGTGGAGAAGAGGGGAGGGGGCAGCAGCTATTGAGTTTTGTGTATAGAACAATTTCTTGCACGAAACCCTAGGTGCAACAGGGTTTATATAGACCCTGTATGCTGCGCAATGCCACATCATTCAACCAATCAGAAAATTCCAATAAATTTTGAAAAAATTATGATTGATAGAGTGATATCATCTGATCACATCAGATAAGAACCCACCCTCTCTCCTAAGTTGGCGCCAATATTGGATAAGCTCAATCAAGGTGGCGCCAAAGAGTCCATGTTTATCAGGACTCTTTGGTTCTTATCCATTTGGGGTGCCCACTTTAATTCAATTGGGCTCATTCCATAATCTGATTATGGCACCCAATTCAATTGGATTTTAGCATGTGGACACTCCACAAAAATCCTCCAATGAGCCCTCTTCAATTTAAGACCCATATGTCAACTTTTGACAGATGTCCAAAAATGAAATTGGCAGGTGCTAGGAATTAGCAGGTGTTGTCTTAAATTCATCTCATGAATTAAGACAAGCCTTTTCTGAGTTAAACAAGCTTCATTTAGACTAAAAGAAATCTTCTCAAGATTCTCTGGATGAGTCAAATCATATTTGGCTCAGTAGAGATAAAAAAGATTACACGAGGAGAAAGTTAGGCTCAATCATGTGCTAGCACGATTTCCTTGAACCTAATTG
Source organism: Elaeis guineensis (assembly GCF_000442705.2). Lineage (NCBI taxonomy): Eukaryota > Viridiplantae > Streptophyta > Magnoliopsida > Arecales > Arecaceae > Elaeis > Elaeis guineensis. The sequence goes on from NC_026007.2 coordinate 31,452,239, forward strand.
GATCTAATCCAAATCAATTGAGCTAGTCCAATTGATGACATCCAGACCCTAACCCTTGTTTGTGTGACCCAGTTAGGTTCAATTTCATATGGTAATGAGACATGTCATGATCTCATCATCGACATCATCAAAACTCCTTTCGATGGATCAAAACTCTTCTGATTCAGACAATTAGAATGATCGATCATCAATATCATTCTAATTGCTCTCAAAATCCATCAGTGACACCTAGCAGTATGTGGTGGCAACCCATCAGAACTAAAGATGAACCTCTCGATATAACTACCTGTGTGATTGAGTTCCTCTATCATGAGTCCCGACTGAATTAGGGTTAAGGTGAACTCGTCAAACCCAACATCAGTCATATGAGTTAATCGATCGATCCGAGTCTGATGTGAAACCTTACTGGAAAACTCTTTTTCATTATTTCACTCTACCATGGCTATGGGCTTAAGCACTCGATCTTTCAATTATCATAGGACTACTCCTCTTATCTACCGAGGTTGATAGATCCTATCTTGGTGCGACCTAGTTTCTACAATGAATATGCTACAGCCAACATACACCTCAGAGTTTCAAATGGCTAGGAGATCGAGTTATGGTGTAGTCAAGTTATAACACACTCAAGGTAAACTGTCGATGCACCTTAGGTTAAAAAACTAGATACACAACTGCAGCATCGAGCTAGTAATCGACGAGAAGGTAGACTTCCTTATGACTACTTGATATGGTCATGCTCAGTACTCTCATTCTCAACGAATACCTGTACTCTCGCTCCGATGTCTCCACACCATAGACTCAAGACACATCTATCCTAAGAAAGCGATTGTACACCAACCTTCTGGATCGATCACCATCCTCGTGATGATCCTATGGTCAGGAGCTGTTTATGAGTTAGTTATGTAAATTCATGCCTTAAATTTTCAACTCTTGAAAATATGAATTTACATTCTCACTAACTTAAAGGATGTATCACAGATACAATGTACACAATGTGATAGAAGAATAACCCTTTTCATTCATTTATAGTCAAAATTACAAATTTGCCCTTAGATTTGTACAGGAATATGTCAGTCGATCTGGCATCTAGGGCACACATCTAACATATCAGACATAAAGTCTAAGTTTGTAAATCTCTGAATCTGGAGTTCTCCATTCTCAAAGACTAGAAATATATCCTTAGTCCTTCTCAAGTACTTAAGGATACATTTCACAGAAGTCCAGTGCTCTTCACCTGGATTCGATTGATATCTACTTGTGACACTCACAGCATGGGCTATATCAGGTCATGTATATAGCATGGCATACATGAGGCTCCCTATTGCGGAAGCATAAGAGATCTTGCTCATGCGTTCAATCTTTTCAGGTGTGCTAGGACACATCTTATTGGAGAGATGAATGCCATGTCTAAAAGGTACTAAACCTCTTTTGGAATTTTCCATGTTAAATCTTTTTAGCACCTCCTCTATGTACATCTTCTGTGAAAGTCCTAGCATCCTATTTGGTCTATCTCTATAGACTTTAATACCCAGTATAAAGGATGCTTCTCCTAAATCTTTCATAGAGAACTCCTTAAACAACCACATTTTGACTGAGGTCAACTTGGAAATATCATTTCCAATTAAGAGGATGTCATCAACGTACAGTATGAGGAAGACAACTGCACTCTCACTGACCTTCTTGAATACACATGGTTTCTCCTCGTTCTTGATGAAACCAAACATTTTGATCACATCATTGAAACGAGTATTCCAACTTCGAGATGCTTGCTTAAGTCCATAAATGGACCTTTGCAACTTGCAGACCTTGTGATCATCATTACTGGATGTGAAACCAAGTGACTATTCCATATAAATATCTTCCTCAAGATATCCATTTAATAACGATATTTTTACGTCCATCTGCCATATTTCATAATCGAAAGAGACTGCAATAGCAAGCAATGTGTGGATGGATTTTAGCATGGCTACGGGCGAGAAGGTATCTTGATAGTCAATGCCTTCGTGCAGACTATAACCTTTTGCTACGAGCCTAACCTTGAATGTCTTCACATTTCCATCTGCATTTATCTTTCTCTTGAAGATCCATTTACACCTAATAGGTACAATACCTTCAGGTGGATCTACCAAGGTCCAGACTTGGTTTGAGTGCATCGAGTCAATTTCTGATCTCATTGCCTCTAACCATTTCTCGGAGTCGATATCTGATATCGCCTCGTCGTAGGTCTTGGGGTCATCACCATGAGCTCCATTTCTCATGAGGAATATTTTTTCTACATCCTCTTATATGGTACCTAAGTACCTTTCAGGAGGATGGAAAACCCTAGTCGATCTACGAGGTGGAAGAGGTTGTGTTAGGACTGGTTCTAATTGATTGGGTTCCTCAGGTTCTTTAGCTCGTTGCTCTTGGGAGATATTCTCCTTGAGCTTAATTATTCTTCTGATGCCACCGTCTTGAATAAACTATTTTTCAAGAAAAATAGCATGTCGATTCACAATCACATTGTGGTCTTCCAGAATATAGAAATAGTATCCTAATGACTCTTTAGGATATCCTATGAACCGAGCTCTAAAAGACCTGAACTCTAACTTATCCGCCTGCTGTCTCTTGACATGAGCCAGACAACCCCAAATTCTGAGATGACTCAGACTTGACTTCTTACCATGCCATATCTCATACGGTATGATAGGAACGATTTTAGAGGGAACCTTATTCAATACATATATTGCTGTCATGAGATAATATCTCCAAAAAAATTCAGGGAGGTCCGTGAAGCTCATCATGGAACGGACCATATCTAATAGGGTCCGATTTCTCCATTCTGAAACCTCGTTGAGTTGTGGCATTCTAGGTGGAGTCCATTGAGAGACTATGCCATTATCCTTAAGATAGTCTAGGAACTTTCGACTAAGGTATTCACCTCCTCGATCTGATCGAAGAACCTTAATGGTCTTTTCTATTTATTTTTTTACCTCATGCCTGAATTTTTTGAACTTTTCAAAGGCTTCAGACTTGTGTTTCATTGAAATACATACTCATACCTAGACATATCATCGGTAAAGGTAATGAAGTAGATATAGTTGCCTCTAGCCGGCACATCAAATGGGCCGCACACATCCGTATGTACTAGGACAAGTAGGTCTGTGGCCCTTTCCCCATGTCCCATAAAAGGGAGCTTGATCATTTTGCCTTGAAGTCATGATTCATAAATCGGATGTGACTCGAAAGTCGACGGACTCAATAGCCCAGATTTCTTCAATTTGTTAACCCTGTCTTCCGCTATATGACCTAGCCTTAGGTGCCATAGATACCTATCAATTAGACTATCTCTAGGTCTTTTAATTCCTATGACATTCACATTTTGCTCGATATTAAATATAGATACATCAATATATAGCCGATAGAGACTATTAATAAGAAAACCATTTGTAACTTTATTATTTTTATAAAATATATTATAATGATTCTTATGAAAGCTAATCACATAGCCTTCTTGTGCTAAATATGAAACAGAAATTAAATTCCTGCTTGCTGCTGGCATATAATAACAGTCTCTAAGAACTAAATCTAATCCTAACGGTAATCGCAGAGGATAGGTTCCCACAGCCACAGCAGCAACTCTTGCTCTGTTCCCGATGCGTAGGATCATATCCCCATCTCTCAGCCTCCTGCTCTCCTCAAAATCCTGTATAGAAGTGCACAAATGAACATTAGAACCAGAGTCAAGTACCCAACTGGATGCAGAGAAAACCGTAAGATTAGATTCTATAACGAGCATACCTCCAGAAAAACTATCTTTCTTGTTCTTCAGGGTGGCCAGGTACTGAGGATAGATCCGTTTCCAATGGCCATCTGAATTGCAGTGGAAATATTTTTCCTTTTCAGTAGCTTTTTTCTTCGGTTCCGTCTTCTTCCTTTTCCCATTCACCTTCTGCTTCTTCGCAGACTTTTTCTTCTTTCCAAAAGACTTTCTCTTGGAAGAAGTCCGCTCCACAGTAAGGACTGAGTCTTTTGAACTCTTCAAAGAAAGCCCAGCCATAACCAACATGTTCATTAACTCAGTCAAGGTACACTGTATCTTATGCATATGGAAGTTCATGATGAACTGACCATATGCATCGAACAAGGACTGAAGGATCACATCAATCTGAAAATTCTTGTCTAAGATGATATCGAGCTTCTCAAGCTCCTCAAGGTCCTCGATCATTGTCAAACAATGATCTTGGACTGACTGCCCATCACGTATTTTAGCCTTAAAAAGTCTTTGGCAGACATGATACTTGGCTGCGTGACTTTGTTCACCAAACAACTCTTGTAGGTAAGCCAACATTTGGTGGGTAGTCATAATATTCTCATGCTGGCGCTGCAAGTCATCAGACATTGCACCCAACATATAGTACCTGACTTTGTTATCTTCATCCATCTATTTTTTCAGAGATGCTCTCTGTTTAGCAGTCGGACATGCTGGCATGGCAGGTGGGTCCTGGTCCAAGATATGAGTCAGTTTCTCAGAACCTAGAATAATTCTGTAGTTCCTCAACCAGTCCTTAAAATTGGATCTAGTCAATCTGTGGGTGTCTAGTATTTTGGTCAGGGGGTTGGACGCAGACATGTTTCCTGTAGAGAGTCAAAAGTTTCTAGTTAGATTTTGTAATCAGACAGACTTAACCAATTTATTTAGGGATTTCATTTTTAAATAAATTAGGCTCCCACTATTTTCTCAGATCCCTACACTCTCTAGGTAGAGATGTGAAAATCACCATGATTAGTGATTTCTAGTGGGTGGTGCGATCTCCCTGACTGGCTCACCATCTCACCTAACAGTTATTGGTGATGGGTCAACCGATGAGTGGACAACTCTTGTCCAATGATTCTCTAATCATAGTGCACCCAAAACTTGATCTCTAATTCATGAATCTCACTATGTCCGAAATATTGCTCCAATCCTTAGTTAAGTCAGACCTACCATTTGCACGAACTAGATTCCTGATTGAGTCCCTCATCATATCTGGAATATTGAGCATAACCCATCCTCTAATCCATAGTATCCAATGCCTAATGGACATGGTTGTGTCTTTCCGATGCAACTAAACCACTGTAACCAGCCAAGAACAATCAACCCCAGGAAGGGCCCGCACATCCACAATGGTGGAAGACCTTAGACTTAATATTTTCTTAGGAACATTTAATTTAGGTCTCATTAAACTTGACTTGACATAGTCATAACAATTATGACTAACCTAGTGGCATGGGTTAGCTCAAATTGTTGGTTACCTCAAATCAGAACTGGGTCGACACATATGGCCAGATAAGTGAGATCGATGGAAGGGATATGCCATTAACTCGATAAGAACATATTCGAGTCGAGTAGCTTCCAATTAAAAACCATTCGATCATATCTGTCCAACTTATCTTAGACACCAAATTGTCGTACCAGAATTAATTGGGTTAGCCTACAATCCAGGCTCTAACCACTGAGCCAAATTAGGTCTTAACTTGATCGAGTCACATATGAATATGATTCAACCTTGACCTAGATTTAATCTTATTAGGCTGGTCAATTATTAGCTTTCATGATCCCACCTAACCAACTTTTGATTCGGTTTGATCAACCGCTAGACCTAATTGAGCTACCCAAGCCCAAACCCAATTTTATGAAAATGACTTAGATCTGAAATTCTCAATTTTAGATCTAATTTAATTTCATAAGCTTAATTCATTAATTAAGTCTTGGGTTCATAAATAAAATATATAAAATAAATCCTAGAGTTTCAGGATCTAGGATTTTGCAGAAAAGTAAGTTTGATTTCTGATTAAGGATGAATGCGCAGCACCCCTACACACCATAAGAACACCCCATTGAATGGGAGGAGAGGGACTTAAACCCTACTTTATTCTTATGACCAGATGGCCATGAGGAACACCTTAATCAGAAATATTGATTTAACTATAAAACTAGTTAGATCTAAGTTATATATCACATATATAATTTCAGATCTAACTTATACATGCTTTGCATACATCTCATGTATTAAAATCTGATCTAATTAGCATGCTTTCAGATCTGATACATCACATGTAACATCTAAAAAATAAGATTTAAATTGAACTATTCAATATAAAATCTATTCTAAACAATTACTAGAATAATTCTACAACTAGTCTAGGTATGCAGCAGATCAATCTTATGAATTAATTAAATTTTATTTTCTATTTTTTGATCTGAATATAATATTTATAACATCAAAAAATTAGAGAATAAATTAGATCTAATTTATATTTTAATCATATTAAAATATAAAACTTCAAGACTATTCCTAGTTTAAACTATTCCTAGTCTAGTCATGCATCTTATACATGTTAGATCTACTTAGATTTAATTTTAAATTTTTTGATTTCAGATCCAATCACATCTGATGTGACATCTAAAATCTATTAATATCAGATAAATAAAAATAAAAATTAGATCTAAATTAGATCTGAAATAGAGCCATCAATCTAGCTCTGATACCAGTTGAAGGAAAAATCATCTTTTTCCTTGTAGGATCTTCCAGATCTAATGAGATCTGGGATGAAATATTTTAAAAAAAAAAATTATCCTACTTTATTTCAGATCTAAAGTCTATTAGATCTAATTCTTATTATCTAATATTTAATCTAAAATTAAATCTAAAACTTGAGGATTAGAGAAATACCTCTAAGGTAACTAAATTACCCTGTAGATGATCACAGCAATATCCGAGGTTCAAAAATAGCCATGAGTAGCTTGGCCTCTACCGGTATCTACTCGAGTAGGATCTGGATCATCTTCTCCTTGCAAATCTCTACTCCAAAAATCAAATCTGGATCTGATCTAGAAGATCTTCAAAAGATCTTCTGAAGCTGGAGCAGCAGCTTCTCGACAAATCCCTGCGGCCTTCTGATCACGGAGCCACCATGCCTTGCACAAGCACCAGATGGATGCCCAACTTCTTAGATGTGAAGAGGGGAGAGAGAAGACCAGAGGGGATGTGGAGAAGTAGAGGGATATTAGGCTTTTGCTAGGGATTGAGCAGATCCTCTAAACCTTAGGCACAGATAGGGTTTAAATAGTCCCTGCTGTGCCATACAGTGCCACATCATTCGACCAATCAAAAAATTCTAATTAATTTTGAAAAAATTCTGATTGATTGAGTGATATCATCTGATCATGTCAGATAAGAACTCCACCAAACTCTCCTACTGTTGGCCCCAACACTGGATAAACATAGTGAGATTGGTGCCCAACAGTTTGAGTCGATCAAGGCATAGAGTCCTCATCTCATGGGACTCTATCCTTATCCACTTGGGGCGCATGCCTAATCTGATTTTGGCACCCACTTTGAGGCCTAATTTAGTAGGTGGACACTCCACAAAAACTCTCCAATGACTTCTTGCCAAGTGGCCTTCTGTTTAAGAGCCATAAGTCAACGTTTGACCGATTCCTAAAACTTAAATGACAGGTGACAGAAATTGGCGGGTGTTGTTTTAAATTCATATCATGAATTAAGACAAGACTTTTCTGAGCTGGACTGACTCTAGTCAGACTGAGAGAAACCTTCTCAAGGTTCTCTGGGTGAGTCAAATCACATTTGGCTCAATCGAGATGAAAAAGATTGCACGAGGAGAAAGTTAGGCTCAATCGTGTGCTAGCACGATTTTCTTGAACCTAATTGGGTCTAATCCAAATCAATCAAACTGGACTAGCTCAATTGATGACATCCAGACCCTAACTCTTGTTTGTGTGATCCAGTTAGGTTCATTTTCGTATGGTAATGAGACATGTCCTGATCTCATCATCGACATCATCGAAATTCTTTTCGATGGATCAGAACTCTTCTGATTCAAACAATTAGAATGATCGATCATCAAGATCATTCTAATTGTTCTTAAAATCCACCAGTGATATCTAGCAGTATATGATGGTAATCCATTAGAAATGAAGACGAACCTCTCAGTGCAGCTACCTATGTGATTGAGTTTCTCTATCATGAGTTCCAACTGAATTAGGGTTAAGGTGAACTCGTCAAATCCAACATTAGTCATATGAATCAATCGATCGATCCGAGTCCGATGTGAAATTTCAATGAAAAACTCTTTTCCATTATTTCATTCTGCCATGGCCATGGGCTTAAGGATTCGATCTTTCGATCATCATAGGATTACTCTTCTATCTACCGAGGTTGATAGATCCCATCTTGGTACAATCTGGTTCTTACAATGAATATGCTACAGCCAATATACACCTCAAAATTTTAAATGACTAGGAGATCGAGTTATGGTGTAGTCAAACTGTAACACACTCAAAGTGAACTGTCCATGTACCTCAGGTCAAAAAACTAGACACACAACTACAGCATCAAGCTAGTCATCGACGAGAAGGTAGACTTCCTTATGACTGTTCGAGGTGGTCACGCTCAATACTCTCGTTCTCAACGAATACCTGTACTCTCGCTCTGGTATCTCCGCACCGTAGACTCAAGACACATCTACCCTAAAGAAGCGATCATACACCAACCTTCCAGATCGATCACCATCCTTGTGATGATCCTATGGTCAGGAGCTGTTTATGAGTTAGTTATGTAAATTCATGTGTTAAATTTTCAATTCTTAAAAATATAAATTAATATTCCTACTAACTCAAAGAATATATTACAGATATAATGTACACAATGTGATAGTAGAATAACCCTTTTATTCATTTATAGTCAAAATTATAAATTTGCCCTTATATTTGTACAGAAATGTATCAGTCAATCTGACATCTAAGGCACACATCTAACAGTAATAAGATCTTAGATCTAGGGATTCTTTGATTTTATAAAATAAATTTTGATTTATTTTAGCCTTCTGCTGTATGATCTTGAAAAAGTTTCAAGATCTAATCTTGAAACCTTAGATCTGGTCCCAACAATTGGTATCAGAACCAGGTTGTTTATTGCATAATTATTTATACATGCTTAGATTATTTTTTAGATTAGATCTAATTTATAATCTAATTATTAAATTTAAAATTAAAATTTTTAGATCAATCACGAACTGCAAGATTGTCCTGCTGTAAGGTTTACCCCTTGCAGTGTAAAGGTTGTCCTAGTTCGTGTAGATCTATCTTTAATCATAAATTTGTTAGATATGATCTAGATTAAATTATAATTTATTATATTTAAAAGATATTTAAATCTAAAATAAAATCTCTTTGTTAATATAACCTGCGCAAAGAACCATCATATTTTTGTTTGAAAAATTTACGCAGTTTAAAGTTGAAATTATTTCAATTATATGAACCTATTTAGATTAGATCCAAAGTAGTTTCATATTTATTTCATTTGCATCTTGATTATGAATTAAACATGCAACTTGGTTGGTAGAACCATGCTGTAAAATTATTTTACAGACATAAAAATTATTTTTAAAAAATCAAACCCCAACCCTCAGCCCAAAACTTAATTGAGAATTAAGAAATTATTTTGATTAGGTTCTAGGATTGTGAATTGAAGAACCTAAGACACAAATCACAATACATTGGGTTAATGGGTTAGTGGGAATTAGGTCCATTAATTGGGTTAGACCTAAGGTTAGATTAAAGATGGACTTAATTAGAGAATTGACTAAATCTAATCAATTGTTGTCTTAGATTAGGTCAAAGATTCTCTAGATCAATTACAATAGTTGTAGTTGGTCAAGTCCATGTCTTTAATGAGAACCAAATGGATTTGATTCTTGGCTAAGCAGTCTAGCACGAACTGTTAGGTTGAACCAATCGAAATTAATTAAACCAGTTGGTGTCTAAGGTAAACCAGACTGATGGTTTTTAATCGGGAGCTCGCTTACCTGGTCATTTTTGATGATGTCTAAGGCAAGCTTTGGCAGACCCTCTCATCGATCGAACTTACCTGGCCTCTTGGTGAAATTATATTTTGATTGGATCACTTGACTATTCGAGCTGACCCATGTTAGCTAGGTAAATCAGTGTGACTAATTTAGGTGCTCCTGGACCAACCTTTTTAATGGTCTCCCTTAAGCTGACTTGGTGAAGCCAGTGGGAGGATCATGATAAGCTGGTTCATCTGACTCCATCCTCTAAATCAATTAAATCCTCTAAAATTATTAGGTCCTTAAAATGAAATAGTTATGGTGATAACTAGATCATAGCCTCCCTTTAAGTGAATGATAATGGGTCCATCAGTTGGATAATCATTGGAGGCCCAAAGGCCTGGTGCTTATCGACTGATGGAATTATCATTCATAATATGATTTCTTGACTGCATCTTTCTAAATAGTGGTTAGGTTAGCCAACCAAAGTTGGGCCTAATCATTCATTGACTAGATGGGCCAAGTATGGTCATGTTAATGGTTGGACCTAACCAGACCTTTTCAATGGAGGCCAAAGCCTACTGATTAGAGACTGGGGCAAAATTAAAATTACTAAAAATTATTTAGAGAAATAATTGGTTATGAACCTACCCTTAGATGTACATGGGTTAGCCAGCCAAAGTTGGACTTGTGTGTAGTCTAAGTGGATTCTAGTACCCACTAAGGAATTAGGGTAATTCCTCGAATTGAAAGTAGAGGCTATCAATTCGAATAAAATAATTAGAAAAACCTTTTGATTAAAGTCCAAATCTTTAGGTTTAATGAATCAATTACTACTTAGGCTATGGTTTTTCTTTGTGCAAATATGGCCACTTCCCTATCGCTCCGATCATTGTTGGACAATGATAAGTTGGTGGGACCCAACTTCGATAGCTGATACCGAAAGTTGAAGATAGTTTTGGATCATGAACGGATCTTATATATGATAACAGATCCTGCACCTAAGGAGCCAGCTACCAATGTACGTGAAACAGTCAGAGATACTTACCAGAAGTGGCTCAATGATGAGACCATGGTGTGCTGCATCATACTTGCTACCATAAGCGACGAGTTCAGTCGCAAATTTGAGACAGCTCAACCAAAGGACATGCTTCAAGTGCTGGAGGATACTTTTGGCACACCCAATGACGTGGAGAGGCACAAGACTAGTTGTGCCATCTTCAACGCCAAAATACGGGATGGTGCCTCTATCGCTGATCGTGTATTGTACATGATTAAGCTGATGGAGCATTTGAGCAAGCTCGACTTTTCCTTGCATGAGCAGCTTAGAAAAGATGCAATACTGAACTCGCTACCCAAGTCTTATCTCCCATTCCTCACTCATTATAGAATGACAAAGCCTGAAGTAAACTATCATGGGTTACTGGGGTTGCCTCAGAACTTTGAGAAGGATCACCAACTCCACAAGGAGTCGGTGAACTTAATGGGAGGTTCGTCTTCTGGTTCTCGACCCTTTAAGAAAGGGAAGAAGAACAAGAAAAAGAAAGTGAAGAAGGTGCAAGTTCAGGCTGAAACATTAGTGCAGGGCCAGACCAGAAAGATCAAGCCCGATAAGAGTCAAGCTGAATGCTTCTTTTGCAGGAAGTGGAGGCATTGAAAGAGGAACTGTCCTCAGTATATTGCCTCCCTGGATCCGAACAGGCAGAGAAAGAACCAAGTCACCTTTTACTAGAAAAGGTGAGAGAGCTACTGAGCTCTTGGGCCTAGTACATACTGATGTATGTGGGCCCATGAGCACAAGTGCTAGAGGTGGATATTTCTACTTCATCACTTTCACGGATGATCTATCTAGATATGGATATGTCTATCTGATGAAACATAAGTCAGATTCATTTGAAATGTTCAAACGATTCTGAAGTGAAGTAGAAAAACAAATTGGAAAGAGTATTAAAACTCTTCGGTCTGATCAAGGAGGGGAATACTTTTCTGGTGAGTTTCTCACATACCTAGGAGAAAATGGGATTCTCTCCCAATGGACTCCTCCAGGAACACCACAGCATAATGGTGTGTCTGAAAGGAGAAATCAGACTCTGTTAGATATGGTTCGATCCATGATGGGTTTTGCCAGCTTGCCGATATCCTTCTGGAGATATGCACTCGAATCGGCTTGTTATTTATTAGATAGGGTTCCAAGTAAGTCTGTAATTAAGACTCTATATAAGATATGGACAGGACGTAAGCCTGTACTTTCACACCTTAAGGTCTGGGGGTGCCCGACCTATGTCAAACGGTTAGTTACAGATAAACTCAGACCTAGATTTGACAAATGCACATTCATAGGGTACCCTAAAGAGACCAAAAAATATTTTTTCTACCATACTGATGAACAAAAGGTGTTCGTTAGCCTTAAGGCAACCTTTTTAAATAAAGAGTTTCTTGGTGAAGGAACCGTTGCCTCTAAGGTTGAACTTGATGAAATTCAATAGGTAGAAGGTGTGGGGATAATCAGTGCAGGGGTAAAATGGTAATTTTAAAACTTTTTCAAAATCACTATTTTATAGTAGAAATTATTAATTAATTTAATTAATTAATAAAAATTTATCCTACACTAGGATCTAAATATGATATATAGCATGCATGCATTTAAATTTGAAATTCGAATTTGAACAATAAACACTTTACTGTAATGTGTTCAGAACACAATACCTTTGTGCGGATAGTAGATCGCCACAATCTGATCACCGTCGGGAGAGTCTGATCATTGCGATGCAATCACACAGTGTGTCTGGCCTTTACGGATCGTCCACACGAAGCTCCTGATTTGATCGACTCTTCACGAGTGCTAGCTCGTTGTATAGCCCTTTCGACGATCGATGCTGATCGAACTCCTTCGATCGATGTCTGTCGATTCTTCAGACACTCCAGATCATTAGCAGATATGCTTGAGAGGATGTTGAAGATCTCTCTGAAATTTGATGGGCTCACGACACTCGTAGCTCACCTTCTCACTTTTCGAACTCCAGGCTGAAACCCTGAAGAACTCACTGAAACCCTGCGCACACTTTTTCTTTCTTTTCTTTCTTTTTCTCTCGAAAGGATATTGAACTTCACCTTGCACACAAGGATTCCTCACACCCAGATTTTCTCTCCAAAATTTTTCTTGCACACGCCCCACTCTTCTCCTCCTTTTAAAACAATGTCAAACGTCTTATCCACATGAGAGGATAAAGATGAGTAATTGTACATTTGAATTCAAATCAAATTTTGAATTCAAATGGAAACTAATTAATCCCTATCCACTAAGGGCGTGAGAAGAGGAGGGCGTGGCTTAATTTGTGCATGAGTGATTTCATGAGAAATATTTTCTCATGTAATAAATGGGGCGTTAAAAGAGGATAAGATCAAGGCACTAAGATTGGTTGCTCATTCAAATTCAAACTTTTATTTTGAATTTGAATGGCCAACTAATCATCCTTATCCACTCATTTGATACATTAAAGTAGGGCGTGAGGAGGGCTTTGCATGAGGAAAAATTCATGAGAACTTCCTTCTCGTGAATTCAAATGGGCGCAGTGGAAGTGAGGTGACGCAAGGAGAATGGGGCAAGGTGGTTTCATTATTTAAACTAACCTAATTGAACCAAATAAGTTAGGCCCAATTAGACTAATTTAAATCCAACTTAATTAGGCTTAATTAGGCTCAATAAAATCCTAATCAAATCAAGAATTGATTAAGCCCAACCCCTGATCATATCAGGGACCAAACTATCTCGATGATTAGGTCAACTCTTAACCTAATCGGGTCAAACCCAACTGAATCTAATTCAATTGGACTTGATCCAAAATTAATTACTCAATCAAATTGAGTTAATTAGCGATCAAATCACTAATTAAACCTCTCATAAATATTGAGTCCAAATTCGATGGATAATCGGGCATCAAAATTCATCGATATGTAACCCTGATCGAAGAGTCCTAAACCAGTGGGACTCTTGACCCCGGTACTCAAAATGTGTGGAATTCATGATCAGAGAATCTTATTTCTCGATCACAGAATCTCAGACATGAATAACTCTTCACCAGCTATCAGATCAGATAGGAACCTCTAATGTGTGTGACCCTGCAGGTTCGAACCTAGGCCGGTAGCACAGGAACCAATTCCTGTACTAATCGAAGTGACCATTTAGCAATGGTACCCGATGACCGGATAGGTCGAATGGTCACAATCGCAATACTCAGAACCTATATGAATATGGTTACTGTATAATTCATCCTTTTGATCTCTATGTTTAGGATGACTCAGGGTTAAACTGTCAACCCTGATTAGATCATCCGAATCATGCTCAACTCAAACAGTCCGGTGACTCCTCACAAAGACTACCCTGGCCAAGGTTTTGCTAAATTGAAACACAACTGTACACAGCTCCTAAACTGGAGTGGTCAATCCCATCTTGACACATGCACCGACAAGTCAAGTACTTGACTACACCCAGCAGCCTTCCGTCACTGAATTAGAAATTCAGGTAGTCCAGTGCCTAAGTGCAGTGAGTTGCTTGCAAGTCACCGTGGCGGTCTCAGGTCGGAGGGATATTTATACCCATATTCCATCAGAGCAAATCTTGACAGTAGAAATAGCTCCGGAGTCGGTCACGTTCAGTACAGATGTACCCCTACATCTCACCTGTATGCCATACCAGTATCTCCACACTCAATGGTTAAGAGGACAAGCAACCTATATGGCACACAACGACCTATGCTTGATAAACGTTGTCATCTTTGGTAACAATGTATCATTTGGTCGCGAACAGATTTAAGAACTAAACGACAAATCCTCCTTTGTCGAGTCTAAATAGTGCTAAGGACTTCACCACAACATAGGAGTTCATTAGAAGATGAAACATTTTATGATGAAAAATACCAAAATAATTTTTATTAATTTATAATTCATGTACATAAACAAAAATGAGCACAACCGTCAACAGGCTGATGATTGGCTTTGGGACACTATTCCCAATAATCTCCCACTTGGCCTAAAGACAATCGGTGCAGTATCTAATACCCATCTTCGACTTGTAGTCGTCGAACTCCTTCACCGCAATAGCTTTAGTGAATGGGTCGGTCGGGTTCTCCTTTCCATCGATCTTCTGAAGGTCGACGTCACCTCGATCCATAATTTCCCAGATGAGATGGTAGCGGTGCAAAATATGCTTCGTCCGCTGGTGTGCCTTCAGTTCCTTCGCCTGAGCAATGGCTCCAGAGCTGTCACAGTAGAGCAGAACTGGACCAACAAGGGAGGGTGCTACTCTGAGCTCGGTGATGAACTTCCTCAGCCACACCGCTTCTTTGACAGCATCTGATGCAGCGACATACTCCGCCTCGCAAACTGAATCAGCCACAGTGTGTTGCTTGGAACTCTTCCAGCAAATAGCCCCACCATTAAAGATAAAAATAAATCCCGACACACTTTTGCTGTCATCGTGATCAGACTGGAAACTAGAGTCTGTAAACCCTATAAGTCTCAGGTCTGATTCACCATAAACAAGCCACTGGTCCTTAGTATTTCTTAAATACTTCAGGATGGTTTTAACAACCTTCCAGTGATTCTCTCCTGGATCATATTGGTATCTACTCACTACCCCTAGTGAGTATGCCACATCTGGTCGTGTACATGTCATAGCGTACATGATAGATCCCACTGCTGAAGCATATGGAATCCTACGCATATGCTCTCTCTTGAGGTGTTGTCGGACAATTCCTCTTCGAGAGAGAAATTCCATGGCCTATCGGTAGATAGTTTTTCTTGAAATTCTCTATGCTGAACCTCTTCAGTATAGTATCTATATACGTAGACTGGGATAAACCAAGTAACCTTTTAGATCTATCTCTATAGATCCTCATCCCTAGGATGTAGGAAGCTTCTCCCAGATCTTTCATAGAGAACTGTGACGACAGCCAAATCTTTATTCCCTGTAATGCAGGGATATCATTCCCCATTAAGAGAATGTCATCCACATACAATACAAGAAATACTACTACTAGACCATTAGCCCACTTATAAATGCAGGGCTCTTCTCCGTTCTTAACGAAGTCATACGTCTTGATCGTCCTATCAAAACGTATGTTCCAACTCCGGGATGCCTACTTAAGTCCATAAATGGACCTCTGTAGTCTGCACACCTTAAACTCATCTGTGGATGTGAATTCTTCAGGTTGTATCATATACACCTCTTCGTCCAGCTCTCCATTTAGGAAAGCTATCTTCACATCCATCTGCCAGATTTTATAGTCCAGATGGGCAGCTATCGCAAGCATAATCCTAATGGATTTGAGTATTGCCACAGGAGAAAACGTCTCGTCATAGTCTATACCATAATGTTGATGATATCCCTTGGCAACTAGACGAGCTTTATAGATTTTCACCTTTCCGTCTGCGCCCCTCTTCCTCTTGAAGACCCACTTACACCCTATGGGTTTTACTCCTTTGGGTGGGTCAACCAATGTCTACACATCGTTGACCTTCATGGACTCCATTTCGGATTTCATGGCCTCTAGTCATTTCTCATAGTCGGGTCTCTGTATTGCATCCATGTAGGTGATCGGATCCTCATCGTTTTCATCAAGTTCGATAGGATTATCATCCCGAACCAAGAAATCATAGTATCTGTCTGGTTGACGTGGTACTCTACTAGATCGCCTTAAGGGTGCTTGAACAATGGGCTCTGGATCTGATCTAATCAAATCCGGTTCAGGTTCAGCAACTTGTGTCGGATTTTCCACCTGTCGAATTTCGTCAAGTTCGACCTTAGAGGCAACAGTCCCTTCACCAAGGAAGTTCCTTTCCAAAATAATTTTTATTAATTCATAATTCATGTACATAAACAAAAGTGAGCACAACCATCAACAGACTGACGATTGGCTTGGGACACTATTCTCAACAGAAGGACCGACACCAATAGCTGAACCTGAGTTAGATTTGATTAGATCATATTTGAAGCCCAATGTACCTGCACCATTAAGACGATCTGATAGAGTACCGCATTAGTCAGACAGATACTACGATTTTTTGGTCCGAGACAGTGATCCCATCGAACTCGATGAGAACGATGAGGATCCGATCACCTATATGGATGCAATGCAGAGATCTGATTTTGAGAAATGGCTTAAAGCCATAAAATCTGAAATGGAGTCCATGAAGGTCAATGATGTATGGACATTGGTTGACCTACCTGAAGGGTTAAACCCATTGGGTATAAATGGGTCTTCAAAAGAAAGAGGGATGCAGATGGAAAGAAGGAGACCTATAAAGCCCGTCTGGTTGCCAAGGGGTATCGTCAACGTTATGGTATTAACTATGATGAGACGTTTTCCCCTGTGGCAATGCTCAAATCCATTCGGATAATGCTTGCAATAGCTTCCCATCTAGATTATGAGATCTGACAGATGGATGTAAAGATAGCTTTCCTGAATGGAGAGCTGACGGAAGAGGTGTATATGATACAACCTGAGGGGTTTACATCCACAGATGAGTCCAAGGTGTACAAGCTTCAGAGATCCATTTATGGATTAAAGCAAATTTCTCAGAGTTGAAACATGCATTTTGATAAGGTAATCAAAACGTATGGCTTCGTTAAGAACGAAGAAGAGCCCTGCATCTATAAATGGGCAAATAGTCCAGTTGTGATATTTCTTATCTTGTACGTGGATGATATTCTCTTAATCGAAAATGACATCCCCGCACTACAGAGAATAAAAGTTTGGTTGTCATCACAGTTCTCCATGAAGGACTTGTGTGAAGCATCCTACATCCTAGGGATGAAGATCTATAGGGATAGATCTAAAAAGATGCTTGGGTTATCCCGATCCACGTACATAGACACTATACTGAAGAGGTTCAGCATGGAGAATTTCACGAAGGACTATCTACCGATAGGCCATGAAATTTCTCTCTCTAAGGATTGTCCGACAACTCCTGAAGAGAGAAAGCGTATGAGTAGAGTCCCATATGCTTCGATCATGGGATCTATCATGTATGCTATGACATGTACAAGGCCAGATGTGGCATACTCACTAGGAGTAGTGAGTAGATACCAATCTGATCCTGGAGAAAACCATCGAAAAATGGTTAAAACTATCTTTAAGTATTTGAGAAATACTAAAGACCAATGGTTGGTTTATGGCGAGTCAGATCTGAAACTTGTGGGGTTCATAGACTCCAGCTTTCAATCTGACCATGATGACAGTAGAAGCGTGTCGGGTTATATCTTTACTCTGAATGGTGGAGCCATCTACTGAAAGAGTTTCAAGCAACATACTGTGACAGATTCTGTTTGTGAAGCAGAGTACATCGCAGCATCGGATGCTCCGAAGGAAGCTGTGTGGCTGAGGAAATTCATCATCGAGCTTGGAGTAGCATCCTCCCTCGATCGTCCGGTTCTGCTCTACTATGACAGCACTGGTGCCATAGCTCAGGCGAAGGAACCCAAAGCACACCAGCGGACGAAGTACATTTTGCACTACTTCTACTTGGTCCGAGAGATCGTGGATCGAGGTGACCTCGACCTTCAGAAGATCGATGAAAAAGAGAATCTGGCCGACCCCTTCTCTAAAGCCCTGACGATAAAGGAGTTCGACAACCATAAGTCAAAGATGGATATTAGATACTATACCGAGTGGCTTTAGGACAAGTGGGAGTTATTGAAAAATATGTCCCAAAAGTCAATCGTCAATCTGTTGACGGTTGAGCAACCTTGTATTGTAATTGATTTATTAATAAATAAAATATATTTTTAGTATTTTCATCATAAGTTTTCATCTTCTAACGAACTCCGTTGTTATGATGAAATCCTTAGGACTATTTAAGTTCGATAAAGAGAGGATTTGTCGATTAGTCCTTAAAATTGCTCACGACCAAATGATAGGCTGTTAATAAGGACGACAGCTTCTATCGAGTATAGATCGCTGTAGGCCATATAAGTTGGTTGTCCTCTTAACCAAGGAGTGTGGAGATATTGGTATGGCATACAGATGAGATGTAAGGGTACTTCGTCATTGAACGTGACCAACTCCAGAGCATTTTACTATCGAGAATATCTCTGATGAGATATAGGTATAAGTGTCCCTTAGACCTGAGATCGCCTCAGTGACTTGCAAGCAACTCACTGTGCTTTGGTACTGGACTAACTGAATTTCTAATTCAGCAACGGAAGGCTTCTGGGCATAGTCAAGTACTTGCAAAATCAGAGTGTGATCGAGATGGGATTGACCACTCTAAGAGTTGGAGAAGAATGAGTCGCTGTATTTCAATTTAGCAAAATCTTGGCCAGGATAATCCATCAGATGGATTTGATATTTTGAAATACAATGTGGGCAACTTGATCAGAGTTGATAGTTGAACTCTGAGGTGTCCTATGATCATTTTGTTTAAGGAGGTGAATTATTTGGAAACTATATCCGCATGAGTTCTAAGGATGTCATTCTACATATTCGACCTATCCGACCGTCGGGTACCTTTGGTAGATGGTCACTTCGATTGGTACAAAATTTATTCTTATACTACCGACTTAGGTTCAGACCTATGAGGTCACACACATTAAAGTTCACGATCTGATCGGATGGTTGATCAACGATTAAGAATCGTTCTAGGGTTAAACAATCAATACGATTGACATTTAACCTAGTGCAAGTGTTGTAGGAGGATCGATTAGCAATTCGATTGCTAATTTGATTAAGCCAATGGATTGAGATTAAGACTAATTGAATATAATTTAATTAGATTTAGTTTGGGCTTGATTGGATCATGTCCAATTGGTTTATTGGATAAGCCAAGTGCAAGAAAAAATTAGTCCTAGTTCAATTAGGACTTGGGTCAATCTAATTTCTAATTTGATTTGAAAATTAAAACAGATTTAAATCTAATTTAATCTGATTAAATTAAATTCTTAATTGGATTAAGACCTATTTTAATTGGGTTGATCTAATTTTGATTTTATTTGATTTGAGAAACTAAATTAAAACAAGTCATAAGATAGAATCCTAGTAAGACTAGGATTCTACCTTGTGCCACATAAGCCCCCATGCCCTCTCTCTTATTCCATGTCAATTTCCTCTTATTTTGTGTGACAAAAATTCTCTCCCAGGTCTTCACCACACCCAAAAGGTTTTCTCTCTTCTTTCTTATATGGAAGATGGTTGTGGATCAAATCAAAGTAGGAATAAGTTTGGATTTCAAATTCTATGAGATAGAATTTTAGAAATCCAAACCTCTTTTCTTTTTGCACCGGTTTTATCTAGATTTTTTTTGAGATTTTCTTGGCTTTTATAATACTTGATAGGTGCCCTTTTCTATTGGTCCACACACAAAAAGAAGGAGGGGGCACCCAAGAGTTGGGCGCCCCTTATCTTGCCATGTTTGGATAAACCTTGACTAGGTATTTGATCTAGACAAAGACTTTATCATATCTCTCTATATAAAATAAATTTATCCATGAAATTTTTATGAAAAATAGATCAAAGAGAGACCTTTGGGATGTCCAAAAGTTAGAGAGAAAGAAAGTTAGGGTGTGAAGATATAATAGACACAAGATAGGGTATCTAGAGAGAGCAAAGAGAAGAAGAAGAGGGTCTTTTTCTAGGGCTATTGTGTTCATCTCTTCCCTTCCTCCATCTTGAGTTTTTTTAGAGCGTCTTAGATTTGAAACTTCTCCTCCTACTTCTCATCTTTGAAAGAGTCTAAATCAAGAAGAAGGAGGCACCTAATCAACCATCGAAGAAGGATCAGTGCAGTATTAGCATACTTTGCTGATTTTCTAGAATAGGATTTCTGATTGAGATTCGTGGGCTCGTGTGGACGACTTCTAGAGGTCGGATGCATGTGCAGCTCACAACATCATCCTCAAGCCTAGATCAGCAAGGTTAGAACATCTAACTTGCAAGGTAATAGATCTGATCTATTGTTTATTACATACATTAGATGTAGCATAGAAACATGTTGATATGATCAACATGTAGTTTATTCTCTATATATTTTAATTTTTGATTTAATGTCATGTAATAATTATGTAATAGGATCTTAGATCTAGGGATTATCTGATTTTATAAATAAATTTTGATTTATTTTAGTCTTCTGCTGCATGATCTTGAAAAAATTTCAAGATCTAACCCTGAAACCCTAGATCTGGTCCCAACACTTAGAGTGTTGTAGCCAAGTCCTGCTTTATCATATACAACCTTTTGACTATTAATAATCATCTGAAGTTTGTTTGAACTTAAAGTAAATTTGTCAACTATAGGTTTTAACTTTGATATCTCTTCCTTTAGTTTTTAATTTTTTTTATAAGAGTTTCATTTTGACTAGAGAGTTCATCTTTTTCTTTTATTAGTGATTAATTCTTTAGATCTAATTCTTTATTTTTCTTATCAATTTCTTTTTTCTTACTTAATTCATGGTTTCTTGATTTTAAATTTTTATTTTTAATTTTTAATTCTTTTAGGTCATTTAAGAGTTCATGAAAAGCTTCTAATAATTCATTATAAGTAAATTCAGATTGAGTTTTAGATGATACCTCATTTTCATATGCCATAAGGCATAGGTTGGCTTCTTCCTTGATTTTTTCATCAGTGGTGGAGTTGTCAATGTCACTCCATGTAGCCACATGGCTTTCTTCTTCTTGAACTTCTTTTGGTCTTTCTTGAGCCGAGGGCATTCTAATCTAAAGTGGCCAGGCTTCTTACACTCATAGCAAATTATGGGTTGCTCCTTTTCTTTCTCTTTACTTGGCTCTTCCTTAGCTGGTGGCCTTCTCTTGGTCCTTTATCTTTTCCTTCTCATGAACGATCTGAATTTTTTAGTGATCAGGGCCAAGTCCTCATCTTCTTCACTATTGTTTGATTTTTCTGAGTAATCTTCTTCTTGAGCTATTAATTTAAGGGCTATGATCCTCTTTCTTCTGGTTTCCTCCTCAGTGTGCTGCTTTATGGTCAGTTCATGGGTCATGAGGGGTCCAAGTAGTTCCTCCAATGGTAGAATATTCAAGTCCTTGGCCTCTTATATTATAATGACTTTCGCTTCTCATGATCTTGGTAATGACCTGAGTACTTTTCTCACAAGATCACTGTTAGAGTAATATTTGTCAAGATTTTTTAAGCTATTTATAATGTCAGTGAATCGAGTGAACATTTGAGTTATTAATTCTTCAGGTTCCATTTTAAACAGTTCATAGTTGTGTATAAGCATATTGATTTTAGATTCTTTTACTTGGTTTGTGCCTTTGTGTGTGATTTCTAGTCTATCCTAAATTTCTTTAGCAGACATTCATGTAAAAATATGATTAAATTCATTAGCATTCAAAGCACAATATAAAATATTCATGACTTTAGCATTGAGCTGAGCCATTTTTTTATCAAAATCATCCCATTCACCTTCCGACTTAGGGATAGACATGCCATCAATCAATTTGGTGGATGTATGTGATCCATTTACTATGACACCCCACATGTCATAGTCAAGTGCTTGAATGAAAATTCTCATCCAAGCTTTTCAATAGGTGTAGTTTGACCCATTGAAAAGGGGAGGTCGGTTTATGGATTGCCCCTCGGATAGGGATGTGCCAAATTGGGCTACCATGGATCTTTAGCTCTTGATGGTTAAATCAAGCAAAAACTAGAGTACAAAGCTCTGATACCACTTGTTGCCTAGATGTGGAGCCCAAGAGGAGGGTGAATTGGGTCTTTTTGAAAATTTAAAGATTGAACTACTTAAGCAATGTACCAAGGTGAAGAGTAAAGTGTATCAACTTGTAATAGAAACAAAATCAAACACAAATAAGATGTAAGCAAGTAATCAGCATAAATAACAAGATAAGAGAGGCAAGCACAATAAATACAAGGGATTTATAGTGGTTCGATGCCAACCTTGGACCTACATCCACTCTTCAAGTTCCTACCTAAGAATTCAATCCACTAAATGGATAATAATGGATTACACCACATCGGACACCTCCGATCCTTGCCTTTCAAGCAAGAATACTTATTTTTTAGGTACAAGCCAACCCTCAACATTCTGATTCAGGATTCGGATCAATCCAAATGAGTTTTGAAACCCCCAAAACTCAAAAACCCAAAAACTATTTAAGAAAAATAGAGTATATAAATTTCAGCACACAAACTCCTTAAATACACACAATAAAAGCAATAGAAATATAATACTTAAGGGGTAGAAGCCTTTGCTGTATACTCTCAATGAATTCCACACTTGATTGCTGCTGGAGAGTGGTTGGTGAAGTGCTTAAATACTTCAATCTCTCTCTTAGGGCTGAAAATGGCTTTTCTCTGATTTAATCTTTGAGCTTGCAAAAATCTTATAATTTTTTACTTGAATAGAGTATTTATAGTTGCCATTTATCCTTGAGAATATTTTAGAGTTGGTTTAGAGCCATTGAAGTGTGTTTAATGCACATTAAATGTATAAAAAATGGACTGAAAATTAGCCGTTACACGTGCTCGCAGAAATAGGGCATCCCACTGGCATTGGGGCATCCCATGTGGCATTCCAAATGGCCAGACAGAAAGTTTTGCTTTCTATTTTGGTCTTAGGGTCTTAGAGGAGCGTCCCATGGGGCGTTCCAATTATATGAGATGTCCTAGGTGGGTCGTCCCACAGTGTGCCATGACCCAAAATACTGCATGTCGGTTGCTAACAGAAGGAGATGACCTAGGTGGGTCGTCCCATCATTTTCTAACCCAATTTTTTATGCATTTAAGGTTTGAAACTTATCAGAACTCATCTAAATGCTCTCAAATATATTCAAATCAGTTTGGACACTCTCAAAAGCCTTCAAAACTTCACCAACTTGCTGAAACTTCAACTTTTGGCATATTTGATGAAGCTTTTCAAATCTAATCTCTTGGACTACCTAAAATATTATAAAAATAATCTTTAAATATAGAAAACTCATTAGTAGTCTCCTCAAATAGTTTGTGATCATCAAAATCAATTTTTGGAGCTAGCTTCGAATGTGCATAGCACGATCAGAGATACTTATTAGAAGTGGCTCAACGATCGAACTATGATTTGTTGCATTATGCTGGTGATAATGAATAATGAGTTCAACTATTGTTTTGAGAATGCTCAGCCACAGGACATGTTATAAATATTGAACAAGTCTTTTGACACACCCAACGATGTTGATAGGCACAAGACTAGTTGTGCCATCTTCAATGCTCGAATGAGGGAAGGAGCATCAGTCACCGATCATGTACTGTACATAATTGAAATGATTGAGCATTTAAGCAAGCTTGGCTTTCTCCTACATGAACAGTTGGAGAAAGATGCCATTCTGAACCTCTGCCCAAGTCCTACCTCCCTTTTCTTACTCATTTTTGAATGACAAAGCCTGTGGTCAATTGCCATGGTTTGCTGGGATTGCTATAGAACTTTGAGAAGGATCACCAGCTCTAAAAAAAGTCGATGAATGTAGTGGGAGGGTCTTCTTCTGGATGTCGATCCTTTAAAAAAAAGAAGAAGAATAAGAAGAATTAGAAAAGGTTGCAAAGTGCTGGGACACCCATGAAAGAATTATGCTCTACAAGCCGATTGCATATGGGATGCGATAGGGTGTATTTTGTAATTTATCTTTCAAACTCATGTAATTAATATTTATTTTAATAAAATAGATATTTTTGATACATTATATGCTGCATCTTGTTGTTCTTAAGATTATAATGAACCCCATATATCCAGATAATGATTTTAGGGCTGTGATGAGATCACGCTAGTGAGATCTAAATCCTTGATAGTCCTAACCTAAAATATTCTTAGTCATTGGTATATTGAGTCAAAGATCAATGATACTGGTAAGACTGACATATCCTATATATGCTCAGAAATGAGGGTGGTTGATCTCACAACTACTTGTGTGGGGACACTAATACAAGAATATGGATGCTCATTAAAGAATGGTTCATTGAATTGACTTGCGAGAGAATATCAGATGGAGTCTTATTTACATGTCAACTGATAATTCTCTAGTGGGAGTTGTGTATGTGATCCTTAGATTTGAGGTCACCATGGTACCTTGTGTACTTGGATCCATATTTTGGTTCACTACTTAACTTGATTCTCTGATCCTTATGTGAGATATTCTGGATATGGTGAAGAGTGCATAGAGATTGTGAGTGATCAATAAGGGATCAGTCACTCTTAATAAGGGGAGCGAATATCCTATGTGATCTCATAGGTCATTGATTTGAAAGTCTTTGGCCAAAGCAGGATGATAATTAGAAAAAGATTTTTAATACATCATCAACTGAATCATCACCTTTTGATCAAAATACATAATGATAAGTGATTAAGTTTGATATATTTCCACACCCACAACTCATCTGGGATGCTATTTGATTGAAGGATTGAATTACATGGGAACTTGCCACTGAAGGATATTTTGATAATTTTTTATCAAAATTTTAAATCTTTTGGATAGTCAAGATACGTTACTAGATATCAATCTTGACTTGTGGGCTCATTAGAATTGAAAAAATTTATTTCTGTAATCAATTTGGAAGAGTCCAAGTTGATTGGGACTCTTCAGGTGACCTAATCTCATCAGATTAGGATTACGTTGAAAGTATGGGTCTACTGCTGGCTAGATTTGAAATCCAATAGATCATACACTTTAGAATTTAGTCTTGATCTAATCTAATTAGAGTTTAATATAAATTCTATGGGTTAATTTGATATGCTAGCACATTGTATTAACCCAAGTTTCCAAATTGGTTTAGATCAAAGTGTTTGAGCTAACCTAGACCAGTTGTCTTTGACCTAATGGGATTAGGTCAATTTAAATTGGAACCTTATTCAACTTGAACCAATTTCAAGTGGAGAAGGACTGCTCTGTGCCTACTAGAAGTCACAAAAGAAAATAAATACCACCCACCACTTTATGGCGTGTGAAGTGGAGAGTCCTTAATGAAGGCTTTTAACTAATACACGTTGCCTTAAATTCCTGAACAGAAATCCTATGTTTTGATGCCAAAATTTATTAAATTTTTTATGGGATATATAAGACTAAGACTGCTTCTTCTCTAAGTAATTGGATCATCAAAAATTCACTCGATAAATTTATTTGGCATGTGGCAAGTTGGAGCACCAAAGGTTGGTGCCCCTTCATCCCATGAGACATCCCCTAGTCCCCTATTTGTAGGGGATGCCCCACATGGCTTCTGATGTGATTTTTGGCTGAAACTAAGAGGCGGGATGTGGTAAACATAAGAAAAATTCTAAAAAAAATTTGAGGAAAAAAAAAGGAAGTTTTGAGTGGCAAAATTTGCTACAAGGGTGGTGAGATTTTCAGTAAGTATTGCTTGAGTGTCCTAAGATTTGATTTTCTTCATATGTTAGAGCTAAGAATTAAATATTAGGTTATATGATATCTGAAGAGTATCTTCTTAGTGTCATTCTGGTGGCAAGATCAAAAGCAACTGGGCTTTGGTGTGATCGTGACGCAAGTTCGAAGCCGGTAATATTCTTCAGAAGACAAGGCTACGGCAGCGCATTGGTTGGGAAGGAGTTTGGCCAACTTTTGTGTGGATCACCATTAGAGGACTTCTACCTTGGAGTCTTGTGGAGAACACCAATATGCCACTTTTTTATTTTGACGAAAGTATAAAATTTTATCCCTATGCATGCTTGTTTTTGCTTTGATCGATATTGGTAAGATGATTCTAGGGTTTGGATTCCAGCTTGGCAGTTTTATTTGATAAAGGTATTGATTTATTTATTTTAAATTTTTTAAAAATTATTTTTTGATGTGTGGCCAGAATCCAACAATGGTATTAGAGCCATCTTTGTCCGATTTGATCAAACAAGTGCAATAGTTGTGCATAGAATCGTTCTTGTGCATATCTTGTTAAAAAAATTTTGTATTGATTTATAGTATCAATCTTTTAAACTCAAAAATTATTTTTGACTTTATATATTCCATGATATTTAATTTTAGTTATTAAATTATTAATTTATGATAATTTTGAAATTTGTATTATCATGGTTGTTTGATGCTCAAATTGATGCATTGTTAAGGGTGTAAAGCATGCATAATGTGATTAGAGTTTGCTATTTTTTCTTCAATATACTTGACATATATTTTGATATCCATTGCACCCTTATATGATTTTAACATGTCATATGATTGCTATTTAGAATAATAGTAGAAGCATGTCAAGTTGCATAATTTGTAATGTACATTTTATGCGCTTACAGTTAGGATGTGTCGAGATCAGTTTAAAATTTCTCATTTAATTATATTAAGTTGTAATGTCGGGATTCACTTTTTAATCAAAAGTCAAATTATCAAAATCAATTGGTGTCAAGGAAAGTGTGAAGGATGATTTTCTCATTAGGTCCGTATGCTGGCCTAGCCAACTCTGTTGGTGTCTAAAAAAGCTACGAGATGCCTCCTACATTCTTACCTGGCCATTTTGGTCTTGTTGAATTTCAGACTTAGATTGATTAAGTGATGTAAAAATTATAAGGACCTTCCTTCAAACTTGATCGATAGAGTATGTCAAGATCTTAGTGAGCTTATTGTGCTATCCACAAAGCTTACTATATAAATTGACATGATGTTGATCAAGTACATAATGATGCTTATGGCATATTTGAATAGTGCTACTTTGTTGTGCTATCCATAAAGGGCAGCATGTTGAAAAATATGTCCCAAAACCAATCGTTAGTTGATTGTGCTCATCTTATAAACTGTATATAAATTTTTATTAATAAAAATTATTTGATATTTTTATTATAAATTGACCATCTTTGAACTTCTATGCTGTAATAAAGTTCTTAGGACTATATATATCGATAAAGGAGGATTTATCGTTAAGTCCTTAAAATTGTTTGCAATCAAATGATATATGATTACTAGGATGATAATGATATCAAGTATAGGTCATTGTATGCAATATGAGTTGATTGTCCTCTTAACCAAAGAGTGTGGAGACACTGTTATGGCATGCAGATGGAATGTAAGAGTACATTCACATCGAACGTGATCATGTGCCGAGCACTCTGCTGTCAAGAGTAGTTTGTGAAGGGTATGGGTATAAGTGTCTCTCTGACTTGAGACTATCATGGTGATTTGTAAGCAACTCACTATACTTTAATATCGAACTATCTGAGTTTCTGACTTAGTGATGGAAGGATACTAGGTACAGTCAAGTACTTATCAAGTCGGTGTATGAGTCAAGATAGAATTGACCCCTTTGAATGGTAGGAGATATGCATCAGTGTATTTTAATTTAGCAAAATCTTTGTCAGGATAATCCATGAGATAGATTTGAAAGGTTGAAATATAATGTGGTCAACTTAATTAGAGTTGACAGTTAAACTCTAAGTCACCTTGAGCATTTGGGTCAAAGGGATGAATTATATAGTAATCATATACCAGTAGGTTCTAGAAGGTTGCTTTGCAACACTTCGACCCATCTGATCGTCGGGTCATCATTGCTAGATGGTTACATCGATTGGTATAGAAAATTATTCCTATGCTACCAGTTTAAGTTCAAACCTATGGGGTCACACGCATTAGAAGTTTTGATCAGATCTGATGGCTGAAGAGTCCAATTGGATTGTCACTTTGGTGAAGAGTCCTACTTGGACTAGGACTCTCTGAGAGAGTCCTACTGGGACTGAGACTCTACCATTTATAGAGAATTAATTAGTAATTAAATTATTAATTAACTCAATTTTATTGAGTAAAGAGCTTTGGAATAAATCTAATTGAATTAGATTCAGTTTGACTCAGATTGGGATTGATATGATCAAACCCGATTACAAAGGAAATTTGATCCTGATTCGATCAGGATTTGGACTCGACTAATTCCTAATTAGATTAAAATTTGATACGATATTTAGATTTTTAATTAAATTTATTTCTATCAATGGTTTTAATCTAATTTTAATTTAGATTAGAATTGAATTAGAAATGAAGAGTCCAAGTCAGACAAGGACTCTATCCTTATCTTTTGCGCCACATCTGGATCCATGATAATTTCTTCATGCCTAATTGGATTTGGATTGTAATTTTTGGTGTCATAAGAGAGGGTCTAATATGGGTGGTTGGCTATAACTGATGTGTCATAATATTATCTCTCTTGCCTAATTCAAATGCGATCTGAATTAGAGATAAGATGCAGACTAGGAAAGAGATTTTTCATATATGGTATATTTTTAGAGCTATATTATTTTTTATCTTATTTTTCTTGAAGAATTATTTGGTATGTGAGACTCTAATTTTTTTCTCCACATCTTAATAATTTTTTTAGAATTTTTGGGGATGCCAAAAAGGGGTTTTGGCATTGATTCATGGCATCCTTTCTTGGAAAGTCCTAATTCCTAGTCTATAAAAAGGGGACCCCTTGGACGTCCCATGATCAATTTTCTTTTAGATTTTTTATTTTTAGAGCTTCTTCTCCTCCTCTTCTCTTTTTTCTCCAGATCTTCTATTACTTTGGAGTGTCCAAGGTACTTGTAAAAGAAGAAAGAGGTCAGCTGTTGAAGTTATTTGCAGACTAGCATCTTCGAGCCCCTAATCTGTGCCAGTCTTCACATGAATTTTTTTATAGAGGCCAGATGACTTTGTGTGGCTATGAGTAATCTAAAGAACACCCTCTCCAATCATTGGATCAGAAGAGATCAAAATCAAAATTTGTTTGGTAATGATCTCTAACTTATTTTGATTCCTATAGTAGATCTAATAGTTAGATCTAGAATTTCAGCATCGATGAGATCGATGTAATTTTTATTTTCAGATCTAAAGTATATATTTTTTATATCAAAGATTCTAATGTGGTAGTCTAAGATTAAATCTTATACATATGATTAGAATTAAATTATTTAATCTATTATTTTTACTATATAAAATTTTTTAATTATATGTACTACACTACTGTAAATTTTTTTTAACTGGTATCAGAGCTAGGTTGTTTTGATATGAATTAATATGACTTTAAATCTAATTTTTTATTATTAGATCTGATTATTTATAATTTAGATTAGATCTAAATTAGTTTATTTTCAGATCTGATTATTATTTATTTAGATTAGATGTTTTGAGTAGTAAAATACTCAGATTGGGTAATCACTAGGCCATCTAGTCATAGGAGCAAGTAAGGTTTCATTACCCTCTCCTCCCATTCAATGGGGTACTCTTCATGGTGTGTAAGGGTGCTATTGTGAGATCCCATGAAGAAGAAAGCGAAAAGAAAACATTTACTTTCTTGCAAAATCCTAGATATTGAAACCCTAGGTGTTGTTGTATGTGATGCAAGTTGCAAAGATAGCTAGTTACATCTAATCTTGTTTAGTCAAAATTATTTTGATCTAAAATCATAAAAAATTTAGATTTGATCTAAAAAATTTTATGACTTGATGTAAAAAGTTTACATGAAAAATTATTTTCAAAACCTTAACCATGTTGATGTAAAACTTAATTAAGAATTAAGTATCAAGCTGATTGGATCTAGAATTATGATTTAGATCTGATAACATTACATAAAATATGGGGTATGGGTTAGCTCAAATCAGGTCTTTCTCTTTAATTGGATTAGACCTAAGGTTGGAATCAAAAAATTAATTGACCATGTAGAGAAATTGATTAAATCTAACCAAATGTTGAATTAGATTAATCAGGATTTCTCTAGTATAATAGTTGTAAATGGTCAAGTCCATATCTTTGATTAGATCAAATGGACCTTGATTGTGGCTCAGTGGTTGAATCCAAATTATTAGGTTGGTTAAATCAAAACTAGTTAACCAATTAGTATCTAAGGTAAGTTTGGCATTTTGATCGGTGATTTTTAATTGGGAGTGGCTTACCTGACCATTTTGATGGTGTCTAAGGCAAGCTTAGCAGACCCTCCCACCGATCTCACTTACCTGGCCAATTTGGTGAATTAAATTTTGATTAGATCGCTAAGTGATTCGAGTTAGCTCATGCCATTAAGGTTGATCAGTGTGACTGATCTAGGTGCCACTTTAATCAGCATGACCTAATCCAATTTAGTGATTTGGTGAAGTCAGTGGGAGGATTATGGTATACTGATTGATCTTTTCTTCTCTTCTCTCTTCTCTAAATCGATTAAATTTTCTAAATTAGTAGGTCCTTAAAATGAGCTGGTTATGGTGATAACTAGATCATAGCCTCCCATTAAGGTGAGTGATAATGGGTCCATTATTTTTGATTGACATTGCAGGCGCCATCCGTCTGATGTTCTCTCTGAATGATAGAATTATCATTCATCATATGATGACTCTGATGAACTATCTGATGATGGTTGGATTGATCGAGCCATCCTTGGACCTGATCACTCATTAGGTAGAATCACTGAATAGGTTCATGTTAATGGTTTGACCTAACCGAAACTTTTAGTGGAGGCCTATTGCCTACTGAAATAAAATCTGAGGCTAAATTAAATACTAAAAGTTGTTTGGAGAAACAATTGATTAAGAACTTACCCATAGGTACATATGAGTTAACCGAGCCATCCTCGGGCCTATATGTAGTCTGTGTGAATTTTAGTACCCACTAAGAAATTAAGGTAATTCCTCGAATTAAAGATAGAGGCTACCAATTCATATAAAATAGGGGGAGGACCTTTAGACTAAAGTCCAAGTCTTTAGAATTAATAAATTCATATACTAATTAGACTTTATTCTTTCTTTGTTTGTGTAGATATGGCCTCAAACTTGTCACTCCGATCACTGTTGGACAGTGAGAAGCTTATCGGATCGAATTTTGATAATTGGTATTGAAAATTAAGAATTGTCTTGGAGCACAAGCAGATCCTTTATGTGATAACGGATCTGGCACCTGAGGAGCCTGCTCCTAACACCTGAGGAGCAATTCGAGACACTTATTTGAAGTGGCTCAATGATCGCACCATGGTTCGTTGCATCATGCGCACCTCCATGAACGACAAGTTCAGCCAAAAGTTTGAAGAAGCTCAGCTAGAGAAAATGCTTCAAGTGTTGAGGGATTCTTTTGGTACTCCTGACGATGTTGAGTGGTACAAGACTAGTTACATCATTTTCAATGCTTGGATGAAGGAGGGTGCATCTGTTACCGATTATGTATTGTACATGATCCAGCAGATTAAAAAATTGAGCAAACTCAGTTTCCCTTTGCATGAACAGCTAGGAAAAGATGCGATCCTGAACTCTCTTCCTAAGTTCTACCTATCGTTCCTTAGTCATTTTAGAATGATGAAGCCTGTAGTCAACTACCACAGTCTGTTGGGGTTGCTACAGACTTTTGAAAAAAATCACCAGCTCCACAAGGAGACAGTGAATCTAGTCGGAGGATCTTCTTTGGGCAGTCGTCGTCCCTTTAAGAAAGAAAAAAAGAAGAAGAATAAGAAGGTGCCTAGTGCTGGGAGTTAGTCCCAGAAATCTAAGTTCAAGGCTGATCAAAATTAGGTAGAAGCAGGGTCACTAGAAGAGAAATTATCCTCAGTATGTTGCTTCTCTTGATCCGAACAAGCCAAAGAAGAAGAAGCAATCAGCTGCTGGACAAGGTACTTATGTGATAACACTTTGTAACTTCTCTTTCATAGATACAATGGCCTAAGTATTGGATACTGAAAGTCCTATTCATATTTGCAATTTATTGCAGGAACTTCAGGTCACTAGGAGATTTGGAGAAGGCGAGAGATTCCTAAATGTTGGAGATAGAAGATCAATTTCAATTTTAGCTTTAGAAATCATCAAGCTTGTATTCGAGTCTCAGTATATTGTTCTTAATGAGTGTTATTACTGTCCTAGTTTTCTTTTAAATATTATTTTTGTAGGTCTTTTGGCTAATTCAAATTATGAAATATCAATAAAGAAAAACTTTTGTGATATCATTTTGAATGGTGTTATAATTTTATGTAGACAGTTGAACAATGGTATCTATATTGTATCTAGGCCTAATATAATGTATATTTTAAATAAATATCTTAGAATAGATCATGTCATAGATGTCTACCTTTAGCATTGTAGGCTAGATGTCTACCTTTAGCATTGTAGGCTAGGTCATATCAACAAGCACAGGATGAATAGGTTGGCTCAAGAAGAAATTCTTGATAAACACAATTATGAATCGTTACCTACCTGTGAGTCTTGTTTGCTTGGAAAGATGATCAAGTCACCTTTTACTGAAAAAGGTGAATGAACCAGTGATGTGCTGGGTCTGATATATACCAATGTATGTGGACCCATGAGCACATGTGCCAAAGGAGGGTATAGCTACTTCATCACGTTCACAGACGACCTATCTAGGTATGGGTATATCTGCTTGATGAAATACAAGTTCGAATCGTTTGAAATGTTCAATGGTTCTGTAATAAAGTAGAGAAACAAACTGAAAAAAGTATTAAAATTTTTCGATCTGACCAAGGAGGTGAATACCTTTCCACTAAATTTCTGACATATTTAGGAAAGAATGGAATTCTCTCCTAATGGACCCCTCCAGGGACACCATAGCATAATGGCATCTCAGAAAGGAGAAATCGAACCTTGTTGGATATGGTTCGGTCCAGATGGGGTTTGCAACTCTGCCAATCTCTTTTTGGAGATATACACTTGAAACAGTTTGTCTTGTGCTCAATAACATTTCGAGCAAGTTAGTTAGTAAGACACCATATGAGATATGGTCAGGACGTAGGCCGAACCTCTCTTACTTTAGGATCTGAGGTTGTCCAGCTTATATTAAATGATTACAATCTGACAAGCTCAGTCCTAAGTCCGATAAGTATAATTTCATAGGATATCCCAAGAAAATGAAGGGATATTATTTTTATTTGCCTGCTGAACAAAAGGTGTTTGTTAGCAGTAAGGCACATTTTTAGAAAAAAAAAATTTTAGTAAAAGAATAAGTACCTCTAAAATCGAGCTTGACGAAGTTCGACAGGTAGAAGAATCGACACCAATGAATGAATCTGAACTGGATTTGATGAGATCAAACTTGGAGCCCAATGAACAAACATCCTTAAGATGATCTGATAGAGTACCGCATCAGCCGGACAAATACTTAGGTTTCTTGATTCAAGATGGAGATCCTGTCGAACTCGATGAGAACGATGAGGATCCGATCACCTACATGGATGCAATGCAGAGATCCGACTCTGATAAATGGTTTGAAGCCAAGAGATCCTAAATAAAGTCTATGAAGGTCAACGATGTATGGATATTAGTTGACCCACCTGAAGGGGTAAAGCCCATAGGGTGTAAGTGGATCTTCAAGAGGAAGAGGGGTGCAGACGAAAAGATGGAGATCTATAAAACTTGTTGGTTGTTAAGGGTTATCGTTAGCATCATGGTATTGACTATGATGAGATATTTTTTTCTGTAACAATGCTCAAATCCATTCGGATCATGCTTGCGATGGCAGCATATTTGGACTATGAAGTCTGACAAATAGATGTGAAAATAGTTTTTCTAAATGGAGAGCTGAACGAAGAGGTGTATATGATGCAACCTGAAGGGTTCATATCCACAGGTGAGTCCAAGGTGTGCAAGCTTTAGAGATTCATTTATAGATTGAAGTAAGCATCTCAGAGTTGGAACATATGTTTTGATAAAGTAATCAGAACATATGGCTTCGTTAGGAATAGAGGAGAACCCTACATATATAAGTGGGCAAATGGTTCGATAATTATATTTTTTATGTTGTATGTGGATGACATTCTCTTAATCGAGAATGATGTCCCTGCATTATAGGGAATAAAAGTGTGGCTGTTGTCACAATTCTCCATGAAGGATCTGAGAGAAGCAGCCTACATCCTAGGAATGAAGATCTATAGAGATAAATCTAAGAGACTGTTCGGGCTCTCCCAATCCATGTACATAGATACTATGCTGAAATAGTTCAGTATAGAGAATTCTAAGAAGGCCATCTTCCGATAGGCCAAGAAATTTCTCTTTCGAAAGGAGATTGCCCGACAACTCCTCAAGAGAGAGAGCGTATGAGTAGAGTTCCATATGCTTCGGTAATAGATTCTATTATGTACGTCATGATATATACGAGATCAGACGTGGCATACTCATTAGGGGTAGTGAGTAGATACCAGTCTGATCTAGGAAAAAATTATTGGAAGGTCGTAAAGATCATTCTTAAGTATTTAAGAAATACTAAGGATCGGTGGCTTGTGTATGGTGAAACTGACTTAAAACTTATGGGGTTCACCGACTCCAGCTTTTAGTCAGACCATGACGATAATAATAATATGTCGGGTTATATTTTCATCCTAAATGGTGGAGTAATCTGCTGAAAAAATTTCAAGTAGAATACTATGACAGACTTTATTTGTGAAGTAAAGTATATCACGGCATCCGATGCTGTGAAGGAAGCTGTATGGTTGCAAAAATTCATCGACAAGCTCGGAGTGGCACCATCTATTGATGGCCCTGTCTTGTTATACTGTGACAATACTGAAGCCATTGCTCAAGTCAAAGAGTCGAGATCCCATCAGCGCACCATATATATTTTGCACCATTATCACCTTATCTGGGAGATCATGGATCGAGATGACATCGACCTTCAGAAGATCGATGGAAGGGAGAACCTGACCGATCCATTTACTAAAGCTCTAAAAATCAAGGAGTTTGATGACCACAAATTGAAGATGGATATACGATACTGTACCGATTGACTTTAGTCCAAATGAGAGTTGTTGGAAAATATATCCTAAAGTCAATCATTAGATGATTGTGCTCATCTTGTAAATGTCCCAAAGTATATTCGTATCGAATGTGATCATGTGCTGAGCACTCTGCTGTCAAGAGTAGCTTGTGAAGGGTATGGGTATAAGTGTCCCTCCGACTTGAGACAAACATGGTGACTTGTAAGCAACTCACTGTACTTTAGTATCAGACTATTTAAGTTTCTAACTTAGTGATGGAAGGATACTAGGTGCAGTCAAGTACTTATCAAGTCGGTGTGAGTCAAGATGAAATTGACCCCTCTGAATTGGTAGGAGATATGCATCAGTGTATTTCAATTTAGCAAAACCTTGACCAGGATAATCCATGAGATAGATTTGAAAGGTTGAAATACAATATGATTGACTTAATTAGAGTTGACAGTTAAACCCTAAGTCATCTTGAGCATTTGGATTAAAGGGATGCATTATACGGTAACCAGTAGGTTCTAGAAGGTTGCTTTGCAACACTTCGACCCATCCGATCATTGGGTTATCATTACTAAATGGTTACATCGATTAGTATAAAAAGTTATTTCTACGCTACCGACTTAGGTTCGAACCTATGGTGTCACATACATTAGAAGATTTGATCAGATCTGATGGCTGAAGAGTCAAACTAGATTGTGACTCTGGTGAAGAGTCCTACTTGGACTAGGACTCTGTGGGAGAGTCCCACTGGGATTTTCTACTCTACTATTTATAGAGAATTAATTAGTAATTAGATTACTAATTGATTCAATTTGATTGAGTAAAGAGCTTTGAAACAAGTCTAATTGAATTAGATTCAGTTCAACTCAGATTGGGATTGATATGATCAAATTCGATTATAAGAAAAATTTGATCCTGATTCGATTAGGGTTTTGACTCGGCTAATTCCTAATTGGGTTAAAAATTTGATGAGATATTTAGATTTTTAATTAGATTAGATTCATTTCTATCAGTGGTTTCAATCCAAATTTGATTTGGATTAGAATTGAATTAGAAATGAAAAGTCCAAGTTAGACTAGGACTCTATCCTTATCTTTTACGCCACATCTCCAGGCCAATTTCTCCATGCCTAATTGGATTTAGGTTGTGATTTTTGGCATCATGAGAGAGGATTTAGTAAGGGTGGTCAGCTATAGCTGATGAGTCATAATATTATCTCTTGTCTAATTTGAATGCGATCCGAATTAGAGATAAGATGTAGACTAAGAAAGAGATTTTTTGTATATGATATATTATTGGAGCTATATTATTTTTTTTTATTTTTTTTTGAGGAATCCTTTGGCATGTGAGACTATAGATTTCTTCTCCATATCTTAATAATTTTTTTGGAATTTTTGAGGATGCCAAAAAAGATTTTGGTGTTGATTCATAGCATTCTTTCTTGAAAAGTCCTAATTCGTAGTCTATAAAAAGAAGACCCCTCTCTTAGATGTTCCATGATCAATTTTCTTATAGATTTTTTATTTTTAGAGCTTCTTCTCCTCCTCCTCTCTTCCTCCTCCAAATCTCCTATCACTTTGGAGTATCCAAGGTGCTTGTAGAAGAAGGAAGAGGTCAGCTATCGAAGTTGTTTGCAGACTAGCATCTCCGAGCCGTTGATCTGTGCTAGTCTTTGCGTGAATTTTTTTATAGAGGCCAGATGACTTCGTGTGGCTATGAGTGATCTGAGAAACACCCTCTCCAATTATTAGATCAGAGGAGATCAAGATCAAAATTTATTTGGTAACGATCTCTAACTTATTTTGATTCCTATGGTAGTCTAATAGTTAGATCTAGAATTTTAGCATCGATGAGATCGATGTGATTTTTATTTTCAGATCTAAAGCATATATTTTTCATATCAAAGATCCTGATGTGCTAGTTTAAGATTAGATCTTATACATGTGATTAGAATTAAATTATGTAATATATTATTTCTGCTGTATAAAATTTTTTAATTCATGTACTGCACTACCATAAATTTTTTTCACAGTATTGTTTAAGTATGACTGTATGGGATTGAAGGGTTAACCTAACTAGAACACTATAGTTTGTTATGCTATCCACAAGACTATATATGATCTAGAGGTCAAAAAAAAAGTTTTTGAGGGTTGTAAAGGTATAATTGGTAAAGAGTTACCTACTCTTAAACTCATGAATACTTGTTGTGCTATCCATAAGGTGTTTGTGAGGAATAGGGATCTCAACCCCACTAAGAAACATTAGTATGTTTCTCAATTTTCATATTTGAGGGGTATGAAGTTCGATAAAATAGTGAGAGATACAATTAGATAAAAGTCCTAGTCTAGTTGTGCATGTCATTATGAATAGTCCGCTTATATTATATTCTTATTATTGTAGATTAACTACACTCATAGCATCCTCACTTTCACTTAGAGGTATCCTAGATGCAAACAAGTTGATTGGATCCAACTATATCGACTGGTTAAGAAACTTGAGAATTGTTCTTACTCAGGAGAAAGTCTCCTATATTCTGGATACACCTGCTTTAGTTTCTCTTGGAGAAGATGCTTCCGAGGAGGAAAGGGCCACATATAAGATGTGGAAACATGACAATGTGACTGTCAAATGCATCATGTTTGTTTCTATGAGCAATGAACTTCAGAGACAACATGAGGACATGGACGTACCCTCTATTCTCCTTAATCTTAAGGAGTTATACGGAGAACAAAGTCAAACTGCTCAATATGAGATATTAAAGCAGTTGTTCCATATCCGCATGACTGAAGGCACCTCTGTGCAAACGCATGTCCTAAAGATGATTGATTTGATCACTCATCTGGAATAGCTGGGTTTTGTGATGGATGGTGAACTGAGCTAGGATTTGATCCTGCAGTCTCTCTCTGACTCTTTTTCACAGTTTGTTGTTAATTATCATATGAACAAATTGAACATCAACCTGTCAGAACTGCTAAACATGCTGAAAATAGCAGAGAGCCATTTCAAGGATGAAAAGGCTCAAGTCCTTCATATTGATAAGATCAGCAAGAAGAAAGTAAAGAAGGATTCTAAGAAGGCGAAGAAGATCTCTGCTAAAAGTACTAGTTATCAATATGGCAAGGAGGGCCACTGAAAGAATAATTGCAAGGAGTACCTTACAATCGTGAAATCGATAAATATTGCTAAAAGTTTGTATATGATACAAACTAATTTATCATTAAGTACTTCATTTTCAGATTTTTGGATATTGGATACCGCCTGTGGTTCACACCTTTACAAATTATTATAGGGTCTACAGGAAGTAAAGAATCTGAATAAAGGTGATTTCGAGCTGTTTGGTGCTAGTGAAAAGTCCATTCAGGCTGAAGCCATAGGAACCAGAGTTTTGAAGTTACCTTCGGACAAAGTTATGGAACTAAAGATCTATTATTATATTTTAAATATTGTTAGAAATATTATTTTGGTACCATTGTTATTGAAACAAGATTTTGAAATAATTATAAAGAATAATAGTTGTTCTATATATTTTTCTAATGAATATTATGGAAGTGCTTTTATTGATAATGATCTTATATTTTTTCTACTTAACGATAATGTGCTTCATGTTGATAATATGAAAAAAAAAAGAGAGAAGATGTGAATGTCACATACCTCTGGCACTGCCGACTTGACCATATAAATGAGTTAAGGATTAACAAGTTATTCAAAGATAATTTCTTTGATCCTTATGATTATGAATCATATGGAATTTATGAATCTTGTCTCATAGGAAAAAAGATCAAGACTTCATTTATTGAACATGGAGAAAGGGCAAGTGATATTTTGAACCTTGTACATACTGATGTATGTGTTGTGAATTTTAGTGTAGGGGTAAAATGGTAATTTTAAAACTTTTTCAAAATTATAATTTTATAGCAGAAATTATTAATTAATCTAATTAACTAACATGTATTAATCCTACACAAAGATTTAAATATGATATATATAGCATGTATTTAAATTTGAAATTCAAACTTCTATAGTAAATATTTTACTGTTATGTGTATAGAACACATTACCTTTGTGCGGGTAGTCGATCGTCGCAATTTGATCACCATCGAGAGGGTCTGATCATCACAACATAGCTACACAGTGTGTCTGGCCTCTGCGAATCGTCCACACGAAGCTCCAGGTCTGATCGGCTCCTCACGAATGCTAGTTCGTGGCAGAACCCTTTCGACGGCCGATGTTGATCGAACTCCTTCTATCTTGATTTGTCAACTTTTGGATGCTTTGGATTGTCAGCAGAGGTGCTTGAGAGGTTGATGAATCTCTCTCTGAGATCTGGTGGGCTCACGATACTCGTAGCTCACTTTCTCACTTCCCGAACCCTAAGCAGTAATCCTAGGGTACACACAGAAAACCCTGCGCCCACTCTCTTTCTTTTCTTTTCTCTCGAAATATTTAAACTTTTCAAATTCATGCAGAATTCTAGCTTCCTCACGCCCACATTTCTTTCTTAGAAATCTCGTATGCAAGCCCCACCTTCTTATCTCTTTTTAAAACAATGTAAGACGCGTCTTAAACGTGTGACAGGATAAAGCTAGGTAGTTGCTCATTTGAATTCAAATCGAATTTGAATTCAAATGCCAACCAACCCATCCTTATCCACTCTTGGCGTGAGAAGAGAAGGGCGTGGGCTCTCTTGTGCGTGGAGAGTTTACA
The DNA here is from genome assembly GCF_000442705.2 of Elaeis guineensis. Taxonomy (NCBI): domain Eukaryota; kingdom Viridiplantae; phylum Streptophyta; class Magnoliopsida; order Arecales; family Arecaceae; genus Elaeis; species Elaeis guineensis. Next base: position 31,492,432 of record NC_026007.2, read on the forward strand.
TGAGAAACTCTTTCTCGTGTAGAAAAAGTGGCGCACAAGATAAGGTGTGGCGCATGGAGTTGGTTGCCCATTCAAATTCAAACTTCATTTGAATTTGAATGGCCAACCAATCATTTTTATCCATCCAAATGGCGCACAAATGGAGGGGCGTGGAAGGCTTCTGCGTAGGAGAAAATTCATGAGAAGTTGTTTCTCGTGAATTCAAATGGGTGCAGATAAGTGAGGTGGCGCAGGGAGAGAATTCAAAAGGTGGTTTCAACCTAATTGAGCCAATCTAATCAAAATAGGTTAGACACAATTAGACTAAGTTAAACCCAACACAAATAGGCTTAATTAGGTTCAATAAAATCTTAATCAAATCAGAAATTGACTAAGCCAGATCAAGGACCAAACCACCTTGGCGATTAGGACACTTAACCTAATCAGGTCAAACCCAACTGAACGCAATTCAATTGGACTTGATCCAAAAATAATTACTCAATCAAATTGAGTTAATTAATGATCAAATCACTAATTAAATCTCTCATAAATATTGAGTCCAAATCTGATGGGCAATCAGGCATCAGAGTCCATCGATATGAAACCCTGATTAAAAAGTCCCAAACTAGTGGGACTATTGACCCCGGTACCCAAAATGTGTGGAACTCATGATTAGAGAATCTTAATTCTCGATCACAGAGTTTCAGACATGTAGGACTCAAAGTCCACGAGCATTAGAACTTTTCACCAGCCATCAGATCAGATAGGAACCTCTAATGTGTGTGACCCCACAGGTTCGAACCTAAGCCGGTAGCACAGGAACCAATTCCTGTACTAATCGAAGTGACCATCTAGCAATGGTACCCGATATTCGGATAGATCGAATAATCGCAATCACAACACTCAGAACCTACACGAATATGGTTATTGTATAATTCATCCTTTTGACTCCTATGTTTAGGATGACTCACGGTTAAACTGTCAACCCTGATTAGATCATCTGAATCGTGCTCAACTCAATCAGTCCTGTGACTCCTCACTAAGACTACCTTGGCCAAGATTTTACTAAATTGAAACATGACTGTACACAGCTTCTGAATTGGAGTGGTCAATCCCATCTTGACACACGCACCGATAAGACAAGTACTTGACTACACCCAGCAGCCTTCCGTCACTGAATTAGAAATTCAGGTAGTCCAGTGCCTAAATGCAGTGAGTTGCTTGCAAGTCATCGTGGTGGTCTCAGGTCGGAGGGATATTTATACCCATATCCTATCGAAGCAAATCTTGACAACAGAAATAACTCCGGAGTCGGTCACGTTCAGTGCAGATATACCCTTACATCTCACCTGTATGCCATACTAGTGTCTCCACACTCCTTGGTTAAGAGGACAACCAACCCATATGGCACACAACGACCTATGCTTGATAAACGTTGTTGTCCTTGGTAACAACGTATCATTTGGTCGCGAACAGATTTAAGGACTAAACGATAAATCTTCCTTTATCGAGTTTAAACAGTCCTAAGGACTTCACCACAACACAAGAGTTCATTAGAAGATGAAACAATTTGTGATGAAAAATATCAAAATAACTTTTATTTATTTATAATTCATATACTAATACAAGAAAGAGCACAACCGTCAACAGGCTGATGATTGGCTTTGGGACACTATTTCCAACAATCTCCCACTTGGCCTAAAGTCAATTGGTGCTGTTTCTAATATCCATCTTCGACTTGAAGTCATCGAACTCCTTCACCGCAATGGCTTTAGTGAATGGGTCAACCAGGTTCTCCTTCCCATCGATCTTCTGAAGGTCGACGTCACCTCTATCCACGATTTCTCAGATAAGATGGTAGTGGCGCAGAATATGCTTCATCTGCTGGTGTGCCTTCGATTCCTTGACCTAAGCTATGGCTCCAGAGCTGTCACAATAGAGCAGAACTGGACCAACAAGGGAGGGTGGTACTCCGAGCTCGATGATGAATTTTCTCAGCCACACCGCTTCTTTGGCAGCATCTGATGCAGCGACATACTCTGCCTCACAAACTGAATCAGCCACTATGTGCTGCTTGGAACTCTTCCAGCAAACAGCCCCACCATTAAGGGTAAAAATAAATCCCAACACACTCTTGCTGTCATCGTGATCAGACTGGAAACTAGAGTTTGTAAACCCTATAAGACTCAAGTCCGATTCACCATAAACAAGCCACTGGTCCTTAGTATTTCTTATATACTTCAGGATGGTTTTAACAATCTTCCAGTGATTCTTCCCTGGATCAGATTGGTATCTACTCACTACCCCTAGTGAGTATGCCACATCTGATCGTGTACATGTCATGGAGTACATGATAGATCCCACTACCGAAGTATATGAAATTCTATCCATACGCTCTCTCTCTTGAGGTGTTGTCAAACAATCCCTCTTCGAGAGAGAAATTCCATGGCCTATCGGTAGATAGCCTTTCTTAGAATTCTCCATGCTGAACCTCTTCAGCAAAGTATCAATGTACTTGGATTGGATAAGCCAAGCAACCTTTTAGATCTATCCTTATAGATCTTCATCCCTAAGATGTAGGAAGCTTCTCCCAGATCCTTCATGGAGAACTGTGACGACAGCCAAATCTTTATTCCGTGTAATGTAGGGACCATTCTCGATTAAGAGAATGTTATCCACATACAATACAAGAAATACCACTACTGGATCATTAGCCCACTTATAAATGCAAGGCTCTTCTCCGTTCTTAATGAAGCCATACATTTTGATCGTCTTATCAAAACGTATGTTCCAACTCCGAGATGCTTGCTTAAGTCCATAAATGGACCTCTGTAGCCTGCACACCTTAGACTTATCTGTAGATGTGAATCCTTCAGGTTGTATCATATACACCTCTTCGTCCAGCTCTCCATTTAGAAAAGCTATTTTCACATCCATCTGCCAGATTTCATAGTGCAGATGGGTAGCTATCGCAAGCATAATCTGAATGGATTTAAGCATTGCCACAGGAGAAAATGTCTCATCATAGTCTATACCATAACGTTGATGATATCCCTTGGCAACCAGACGGGCTTTATAGGTCTCCACCTTTCCGTCTGCGCCTCTCTTCCTCTTGAAGACCCACTTACACCCTATGGGTTTTACTCCTTCGGGTGGGTCAACCAATGTCCACACATTGTTGACCTTCATGGACTCCATTTCAGATTTCATGGCCTCTAGCCATTTTTCAGAGTCAGGTCTCTGCATTGCATCCATGTAGGAGATCGGATCCTCATCATTTTCATCAAGTTCGATAGGATCGTCGTTTCGAATCAAGAAACCATAGTATCTATCTAGTTGACGTGGTACTTTACCAGACCGCCTTAAGGGTGCAAGAACAATGGGCTCTGGATCTGATCTAACCAAATCTGATTTAGGTTCAGTAACTTGTGTCAATTTTTCCACCTGCTGAACTTCCTCAAGTTCGACTTTAGAGGCAACAGTCCCTTCACCAAGAAACTCTTTTTTCAAAAAGATTGCCTTAAGACTGACAAACACCTTTTGCTCATCAGCTAGGTAGAAATAATACCCTTTGATCTCTTTTGGGTACCCTATGAAATAACACTTGTCAGACCTAGGTCCAAGCTTGTCCGTAATTAAACTTTTAACATAAGCCGGACACCCCCAAACCCTAAGGTATGAGAGTACTGGCTTATGTCCTATCTATATCTCATATGGCGTTTTGGTTACAGACTTACTCGGAACCCTATTTAGAAGGTAACAAGCCGATTCGAGCACATATCCTCAGAGAGAGATTGGCAGACAGCAAACCCCATCATGGATCAAACAATGTCCAACAAGCTCCGATTCTTCCTTTTAGATACACCATTATGCTGTGGTGTTCCACGAGGAGTCCACTGAGAGAGAATTTCATTCTCCCCAAGATATGTCAGAAACTCATTGGAAAGGTATTCACCTTCTCGATCAGATCGAAGAGTTTTAATACACTTCTCAGTTTATTTTTCTACCTCATTTCGGAATACTTTGAATATTTCAAACGACTCCGACTTATGCTTCATTAAGTAGACATACCCATACCTCGATAGGTCGTTTGTGAAAGTTATGAAGTAGAAATATCCACCTCTTGCACTTGAGCTCATGTGTCCACATACATTAGAATGTATCAGACCCAAGAGTTCACTGGCTCGCTCACCTTTTCCAGTAAAAGGTGACTTGGTCATCTTCCCAAGAAGACAGGACTCACAGGTTGGAAGTGATTCACAATCACCAACTTCAAGAATTCCTTCTTGAGCCAACCTGTTTATCCTGTTCTTATTGATATGACCTAGCCTACAGTGCCAAAGGTAGACTTCTGACATATTATCCATTCTAGGGCGTTTACCAGAGGTTTGAACCACATTAACAGGCTGTGATAGTAAGTAAATTCCATTATTTAGTTGTCCAACAAATATTGTAACATCATTCAAAATGATATTGCAAACATTTCTTTTTATTAAAAATTTATAACTGTACATGGCTAAAAGGCCTACAAAAATAATATTTAATAAAAAACTTGGACAATAGTGACATTCACTCAGAATTACATTATGAGAATTGATTACAAGGTTCATGATTTCTAAAACTAGAACTGGAACTTAGCTTCCATCTCCAACGTTCAGGAACCTCTCGCCTTCATCAAATCTCCTACTGACCTGCAGATCTTGCATCGAATTACAGATATGATAAGAGCTTCCGGTATCCAATACCCAGGTAGTAGTATCACAAATGAAAAAGTTGCAAGGTGTTATCATTTAATTACCTTGCTTTTTTTTTGGCCTGTTCGGGTCCAGGGAGGCAATGTATAGAGGACAGTTTCTCTTCCAGTGCCCTAGCTTCTTGCAAAAGAAGCACTCCGTCTGGCTCTGATCAAGCTTGCACTTCTTGGTCTGACCCTGTGCAGACGTCCCAGCATGCGGCTGCACCTTCTTATTCTTCTTCTTCTTGTTCTTCTTCCCTTTCTTAAAGGGTTGACGTCCAAAAGAAGACCCTCCCACAACATTCACCAACTCCTTATGGAGATGGTGGTCCTTCTCAAAGTTCTGCAGCAATCCCAACAAGCCGTGGTAGTTCACTGCAGGCTTTGTCATCCTAAAATGAGTAAGGAAGGAGAAGGACTTGGGCAAAGAATTAAGGATCGCATCCTTAGCGAGCTGCTCGTGCAAGGGAAAGCCCAGTTTACTTAGGTGCTCAATCATTTCAATCATGTACAGTACAGATCAGTGACTGAGGCCCCATCCCTCATCCGAGCATTAAAAATGGCACAACTAGTTTTGTGCCTTTCAACATCGTCAGGCGTGCCAAAGGAGTCGTTCAACATTTGAAGTATCTCCTGCGACTGGGCGTTCTCCAACCTACGGCGGAACTCATCATTCATTGCCGCCAGCATTATTCATCGAATGGTGGTGCGGTCGTTAAGTCACTTCTAGTAAGTGTCTCGAACCACCCCTCTAGCGTTCGGGGCTGGCTCCTCAGGTGCCGGATCCGTTACTACATAAAGGATCCGCTCATGCTCAAGGATGATTTTCAATTTTCTATACCAGCTATTGAAATTAGGTCCTATGAGCTTGTCATTATCTAATAATGATCAGAGCGACAAGGTAGTGGCCATAGCTGCATAAAGGAAAACCAGACCTTTATTAAGTATATAAATTATTAATACTAAAGACTTGGACTTTAGTCTAAAGTTTCTCCCAGTATTTTAACGAACTGGTAGTCTCAACCTCCAATTCAAAGAATTACTTTAATTCCTTAGTGGGTACTAGAATCCACACAGACTACACACTAGCCTAACTTTGGTTGGTCAACCCATGTGCATCTATGGGTAGGTTCATAACCAGTTGTTTCTCTAAACAACTTTTAGTAATTAATTTTGCCCCAAAACCTAATCAGTAGGCTTTGGCCTCCACTAAAAAGATCTAGTTAGGTCCAACCATTAAAATGATTTGATTTGGTGAATCGGATCAATAAATGATCAGGTCCGACTTTGGCCGGCCAACCTAACCATCATCAAAAAGACTCAACCAAATAATCATATTATGAATAATAATTTCATTAGTCAATAAGCACCAGGCCTTTGGGCCTCCAGTGATTATTAAACTAATAGACTCATTATCACTCACTTAATGAGAGGTTATGACTTAGTTATCACTATAACTTAATCATTTTTAGGGACCTAATAATTTTTGAGGATTTTTATTAAAGGATAGAAGAGAAGAAATTAACCAGCCAATTTCAATCCTTCCACTGACTTCATCAAGTCAGATTAAAAAGGATTTAATTAAAGCCGGTATTAGGAGCACCTAAATCAGTCACACTGATTTATCTAATGACATGGGTGAGCCCTAATCACTAAGTGATCTAATCAAAACCTAACTCACCAGGTTGGCCAGGTAAGTGAGATCAGTGGTGAGGATATGCCATTAACTTGTCAGAGATAGAATCAATGCGAGTAGCTCCCACTTAAAAATCACTGGTCAGACTGTCGAACATACCTTAGACACCAACCAGTTCATTAGTTTTAATTTGATCAACTTAGTAAATAGGGTTCCACCACGTAGCCATGAATTAAGTCCATCTTGGTCTAGTTAAAGACATGGACCCATTCAACTACAACTATTCGAGTTGAGTCTAGAGTGTCTTTGACCTAATCTAATTCAACTTTTGATTAGATTTGATCAATTACTCTAATTAAGTCCATTTCTTTAAGCTAACCTTAGGTCTAACCCAATTATGGACCTAATCCATCTAACCCATTGACCTACAAGTTTATGCAATTATCTTAGGTCTTAATTCATAATTCTAGACCAACTAGACAACACTTAATTCTTTTAATTAAGTATTTGGGCTGATGGGTCAGGGATTGGCATTTCGAAAATAATTTTTAAATTTGAAAGGTTTTATTTTTTGAAAACCAAATGTGTTGACTCATTTCACAAACGGATCAGCACATTTCATAAACAGCAATCCTATTGCTAATTACATAACAGAAAATAACTCAATCAAAATAAATCATGAAATTTTTTTAGATCTAATCTAACACATTCATGATAAATTTTATAATTAAACTTTTACAATTAAATCCTTTTACTGCTTCGTCTGCATGGGATATAATCGCATCAGCACCCCTACCATCATAGGAGAATCCCATCGAATGGGAGGAGAGGGCCTTTAAACCCTTCTTTTCTCCTATGATCGGACGACCATGGCAACCAACCCAATTAGACTACTTGCTACTTGGATCAAGTATATCTAAATATACCAATTACAAAATTTAAATTTTAAATTTTAAATTTTAAATTTCAAATTTTGAATTTCAAATTTCAAACAAATTTCAAATTTTTTAATTTAAAATTTTAAATTTTAAATTTTGAATTTCAAATTTGAAATTTCAAACAAATTTCAAAATTCAAAATTTAAATTTTGAATTTCAAATTTTTAAATTTTGAATTTCAAATTTTAAATTTCAAAATTCAAAATTCAAATTTTGAATTTCAAATTTTTGAATTTTGAATTTCGAACAAATTTCAAATTTCAAAATTCAAATTTTAAATTTTAAATTTAAACTTTTAGATTACTACTTAATCTATACATGCAAATATATATTATATTTTAAAACCTGCTCTGATATCATTTGTTGTGAATTTTAGTGCAAGGGTAAAATGGTAATTTTAAAATTTTTTCAAAATTATAATTTTATAGTGAAAATTATTAATTAATTTAATTAACTAACATGTATTAATCCTACACAAGGATCTAAATATGATATATATAGCATGTATTTAAATTTAAAATTCAAACTCTACAGTAAACATTTTACATAACGTGCGGGTAGTCGATCGCCACAATCTGATCACTGTCGAGAGGGTCTGATCATCGCAACATAGCCACACAATATATTTGACCTCTGCAGATCATCCACACGAAGGTCCAGGTTTGATCGGCTCCTCACGAATGCTAGTTCGTGGCAGAACCCTTTCGACGGCCGATGTTGATTGAACTCCTTCGATCTTAATCTGCTGACTCTTTGGATGCTCTGGATCATCAGCAGAGGTGCTTGAGAGGTTGATGAATCTCTCCCTGAGATCTAGTAGGCTCACGACACTCGTAGCTTACTTTCTCACTTCCCGAACCCTAGGCAGTAACCCTAGGGTACACACAGAAAATCCTGCGCCCACTCTCTTTTCTTTCCTCTCGAAATATTTGAACTTTTCAAATTCATGCAAAAAGCTTCCTCACACCCACTTTTCTTTCTCAAAAGTCTCATATGCATGCCCCACCTTCTTATCTCTTTTTAAAACAATGCAAGACGCGTCTTAAACGCGTGACAGGATAAAGCTAAGTGGTTGCTCATTTGAATTCAAATCGAATTTGAATTCAAATGCCAACCAACCCATCCTTATCCACTCTTGGTATGAGAAGAGAAGGGTGTGGGCTCTCTTGTGTGTGGAGAGTTTACATGAGATCTTTCTCGTGTAGAAAAAGTGGCGCACAAGATAAGGTGTGGCGCATGGAGTTGGTTGCCCATTCAAATTCAAACTTCATTTGAATTTAATGGCCAACCAATCATCTTTATCCATCCAAATTGTGCACAAATGGAGGGGCGTGGAAGGCTTCTACGTGGAAGAAAATTCATGAGAAGTTGTTTCTCGTGAATTCAAATGGGCGCAGATAAGTGAGGTGGCACAGGGAGAGAAATCAAAAGGTGGTTTCAACCTAATTGAGCCAACCTAATCAAAATAGGTTAGACACAATTAGACTAAGTTAAACCCAACACAATTAGGCTTAATTAGGCTCAATAAAATCCTAATCAAATCAAAAATTGACTAAATCCAACTCCTGATCAGATTAGGGACCAAACCACCTTGGCGATTAGGTCAACACTTAACCTAATCGGGTCAAACCCAACTGAATCCAATTCAATTGGACTTGATCCAAAAATAATTACTCAATCAAATTGAGTTAATTAGTTATCAAATCATTGATTAAATCTCTCATAAATATTGAGTCCAAATTTGATGGACAATCGGGCATCAGAGTCCATCGATATGAAACCCTGATTAAAAAGTCCCAAACCAATGGGACTCTTGACCCCGGTACCCAAAATGTGTGGAACTCATGATTAGAGAATCCTGATTCTCGATCATAGAGTTTCAGACACGTAGGATTCAAAGTCCACGAGCATTAGGACTCTTCACCAGCCATCAGATCAGATAGGAACCTCTAATGTGTGTGACCCCACAGGTTCGAACCTAAGCCGGTAACATAGGAACCAATTCCTGTACTAATCGAAGTGACCATCTAGCAATGGTACCTTACGTTCGTATAGGTCGAATAGTCACAATCGCAACACTCAGAACCTACATGAATATGGTTATTGTATAATTCATCCTTTTGACCCCTATGTTTAAGGATGACTCAGGGTTAAACTATCAATCCTGATTACATCATCCGAATCATGCTCAACTCAACAGTCCTGTGACTCCTCATTAGGACTACCTTGGCCAAGATTTTGCTAAATTGAAACATAACTGTACACAGCTCTTGAACTGGAGTGGTCAATCCCATCTTGACACACGCACCGATAAGTCAAGTACTTGACTACACCCAGCAGCCTTCCGTCACTGAATTAGAAATTCAGGTAGTCTAGTACCTAAATGCAATGAGTTGCTTGCAAGTCACCGTAGCGGTCTCAGGTCGGAGGGACATTTATACCCATATCCCATCGGAGCAAATATTAACAGAGAAATAGCTCCAGAGTCGGTCACATTCAGTGCAGATGTACCCTTACATCTCACCTGTATGCCATACCAGTGTCTCCACACTCCTTGGTTAAGAGGATAACTAACCCATATGGCACACAACGACCTATGCTTGATAAACGTTGTTGTCGTTGATAACAATGTATCATTTGATCGCGAACAGGTTTAAGGACTAAATGACAAATCCTCCTTTGTCGAGTCTAAATAGTCCTAAGGACTTCACCACAACACAGGAGTTTATTAGAAGATGAAATAATTTGTGATAAAAAATACCAAAATAACTTTTATTTATTTATAATTTATATACTAATACAAGAAAAAGCACAACCATCAACAGGCTGATGATTGGCTTTGGGACACTATTCCCAACAGTATGTGGTCCGATGTCGACTCAAGCCAGAAGTGGATACTCTTACTTCATCACGTTTACTGATGATAGATCTAGATTTGGATATGTATATTTGATAAGATACAAATCTAAAGTCTTTGACAAATTTAAAGAGTATCAAAGAATAGTCAAAAATAAACTGATAAAAGTATTAAACTCTTCGATC